>NC_069503.1:495214217-495434217 GCF_027579735.1 Bombina bombina | reverse complement strand
CTTAGTTGAAAGATAAACCTAGGAGGTTCATATGCTAATTTCTTAGACCTTGAAGGCCGCCTCTAATCTAAATGCATTTTGATAGTTTTTCACCACTAGAGGGCATTAGTTCACATGTTTCATATAGATAACATTGAGCTCTTGCACGTGAATTTACCATGGAGACAGCTCTGATTGGCTAAAATATAAGTCTGTCAAAAGAACTGAAATAAGAGGGCAGTCTGCTGAGGCTTAGATACAAGGGAATTACAGAGGTAAAACGTGTATAATTATAACTGTGTTGGTTATGCAAAACTGGGTAATTGGTAATTAAGGGATTATCTATCTTTTAAAACAACAACAATTCTGGTGTTGACTGTCCCTTTAAAAATATATCCAAATTTCTAAAACGCAAAAATCACAATATGAAATTCCTAAAATTGTGACTATGTTAAACTAAATAAAATAGCATCTTGGAAATAGATTGTCATACAATTATCTTCTATCAGCACTTGTACGTGTGTACTCAAGTGATAAAACACATAAAACCATACAGAATTATTCTATCAAAAACTTTTCTTATATGTAAAAGATAGACCAAAATCAATTTTATTTAAATCCTCCATGAATTGTTGCAATAGTTCTACATCTCTTCTCAGAACTATAAACACATATTTTTTATAGAGCGCAAGATTCGCACACCAGGGTAGACTCTTGAGAAATGTTTCTTCAAAATGACCCATAAATAAGTTTGCATAGCTGGGTGCAAATCTTGTGCCCATAGCTGTTCCCTTTACTTGAAGAAAGAAATTTCCATCAAATGAAAAATAGTTGTTATATAAAATGAATTCAATACATTTCAATAAAAAAACTTTTTTTTGAGTGTCCAACATGGTACTATCAAATGTTTTAATCCTAGTTTATGTTCAATGTTAGTATACAGTGAACTAACATCATATGTTATTAATATGTAATTATCATTCCATTCTAAACCCTCAATGGTGTTCAGAAAGTGTGTAGTGTCTCTTAAATAAGAAGGTAGGGTTTATACATATTTTTGTAAAAAATAAATCAAGAATTGTGAGTTTGAAAGTTAATATTTTGCATTTATTCAAAATTCCTTCCTCTTTAGCCTTATCTAAAAAATTGAAAAGAATAGTTTGTTGTCTCACTATGAGGTTAATTTTTTATATGTGGTAGTATCATTAATCAGTCTGTAAGATTCATTTATATAAAAACTAGTATCCATAACCATTACTCCACCACCTTTATTAGCATGTTTAATAGTTATGATGTGGTCTGATTGTAGCTCCTTGAGAACATTATTCTCAAGTTTGTTTAGATTCCATTTAACGTTTTTAGTGATATCACATTTCTACATTTATTCTTTAACACATTTTTTGAATAAAGTAATGTATGTACCTTTCTCTTGTGATGGGTAGAATGTAGTGTGTGGTCTGAATTCTATAGGTAAAAATTCATCCAGATCTAATGCCCAAGCTTTGGAGTCCACAAGTAAAAGTGTGGGACAAAAATTATCGCAGGCACCTATTTACCAGCCATTAAGACTGTAGGACTTCTCTGTCACAAAGCATCCCAAAAGAAAAGTGAGGAAAAAGACCAAGTTGCAGCCGAGCAATTTTGAAAACAGAAGCCTTTTTTAAAAGGCCCTCAAATTGGAACAACTTAGCAGAATAGACTGTAGAATCTCTTAAAGAAATTTTCCTTCTTCCAACAAGCCATAATTAATTAGAACTTTAATCAGAAAGGAAAAGTAACAACTCTAGACTCACACGTGGACAAAATATATTTTCAAATCTTATGACAGCTGAGAGATTGTAAATGCTCTTTAAAAATTAAATATGACATAGAAAATGAACTACAATGTCCTGACTAAAAACAGTTAAACCATTAATGTTCACAGAAGAGAGCGTATCTTAACTATTAAACTTACTTTGACTAGAATTAGAACAAAGATCTGGACAACTTCATCTGAACAAAATCATGGACTTACAAACTGGAATAAAACTCTTTAATGGAAAACCTCTCTCAGACGAAGTGATAGTAAACTAGAGCAATCCGCCATATAGAAATTCACTCCTTGTATATGAAATGCAAGAAAGAGTACAGGACCCAATTCAAGAATCTTCCATTATTGGAAAGGAAAATAGCAGGTGTTACTGCTATGTACTGTTGGTGAGACTGTCATGGGATACCAGATAGGTACAGCAGGAACAGCTGGTTTGAGGAATGCTGTCACTAGTATTGTAGTCACAGGAATCTCAGCAGGCACAGGATACCAAGAGGGTACTGTTGGTGAGACTGCCACTGCATACAAGGTAGGTACAGCAGGCACAGCTGTTTTGAGGAACACTGTCATTGGTATAGCAGACACAGTATACTCAACAGGCACAGGATACCCAGCGGGTACTGTTGGTGAGACTGCCATGGCATACCAGATAGGTACAGCAGGCACAACTGGTTTGAGGAAAGCTGTCACCAGTATAGCAGACAGAGGATTCTCAGCAGGCACAGGATACCCAGTGGGTACTGTTGGTGAAACTGTCACGGGATACCAGATAAGTACAGTAGGAACAGATGGTTTGAGGAATGCTGTCACTGGTATAGTTGTCACAGGAATCTCAGTCAGCAGGCACAGGATACCCAACGGGTAATGTTGGTGACAGAATGGAACAAGGTAAGTATGCTTGGCTTCTGGAACAAGGTGAGCATACACAGGTATCAGGTAAGTATTCTTGGTCTTTGGAACAAGGTAAGCATACACTGGTAACAGGTATGTATATTTGGCTTTCAGGAACCAGGTGAGCATATACAGGTGCAAGGTATATATACCAAACTCCAGGAAAAAGGAAGGTAAGGCAAAAACTCAGCCCAGAGCAATGGGCTACTCTGGGCTAGTATCTCCTTTGAGAAAAGGTCAAGTTTGAGAAGAAAGAAGATTGCAAAAAGACCTAAGATATTAAACGGTAACCTCACCTCCAAAGGAAACCAATTCATTTCGCTCTCCTCAAATTTCAGACTACAACCCAATCCGAGATCCAAGAAAACTGACTGAGCAAGATTTAAAAAAAGAAGCAATAATACCATGAATTTAAGAAAATGTTGGCCTGAAACCCAAGCTGAAACCATAAGCAAACTTGAATAGAATATAAAGATTTTTGAAATACTGTTACAAGGCCATTTTTTTTAAAAAAAATAAAGGATTAACCTACCCTCTGCCAGAAAAAAAATCTGGCTTGAAGGTGAAAGTTATTTGTAAAAGGAAGAAGGTTTGTTAGATTCTAGTTTGTGAAAAGAGGAAAATTTAAGTTCCTTTTGACTTCCCCTGAGAAACGAAGTTCCTACATCCTGCAGTGACAGAAAATATTGCAATTAAGGGTAGATAGATAGAGCCGTGCCCAGAAAACAAAGCTAAAGTCTGCTCACCATAAAATTAATCACACAATTCTTCTGGGTGTAAAGGCAGCATCTTTAAAAACTCAGAAAATTGAGAAAATAAAGTCCTGTAAAGACCTATTAGTAAGAAAAAATATCTGAAATGGTCTCAGGAAGAGGAAATGTGTATAGAGGTGTAGCAGATTTAGAAAAAATCTAAACAAATTATATGATAGGAATTACTTAGACAGATTATCAGACAAAATCTATGCATTGTCTTGGAGAAGGCTTAGCCATCCTACCTGCAGGAATATTTGAATCCTGGAGTCAAATCTGTAAACTCTCTTGTACCCTGAAAAATAAGGCAGTACAGAATCTTTTAGAAAAAACTTTGGCATTAGTTAGCATGGAATAAATAAAAGATCCATACAGAATTGCAAAGCTACACTCGTAATAATAACTAAGCTGGCAAATAAACATTTAGCTTAAAGGGACACTGAACCCAAATTTTTTCTTTCGTGATTCAGATAGAGCATGCAGTTTTAAGCAACTTTCTAATTTACTCCTATTATAAAATTTTCTTCATTCTTTTGGTATCTTTATTTGAAAAGCAAGAATGTAAGTTTAGAAGCCGGTCCATTTTTGCTGAACAACCTGGGTTGTTCTTGCTGATTAGTGGATACATTCACCCACCAATAAACAAGTGCTTTCAAGGTCTGAACCAAAAATTGTCTGGCTCCTTAGCTTAGATGCCTTCTTTTTCAAATAAAGATAGCAAGAGAACAAAGAAAATTTGATAATAGGAGTAAAATAGAAAGTTGCTTAAAATTGCATGCTCTATCGGAATAATGATAAACAATTTGAGGCCTATTTATCAAAGAGTCAACTATGTTGCATTCCCAGGCATCAATACGCTCGCCAAACATCGCCAAATATTGCGGCCACGGATCTGAATACAATCTCCTTATTTATCAAAAAAGCCATCAAAAACACGCGCGTCAAGTACAGTGCGAAGAGCATCGGACTGGTGTTAACTAACAGTCATCGATGTAGCGGCTATTCAGGCTTTTCCCAACTTTATTTATACCATTTCAATACTTTCCACAAACAAGCACATTTCTCTTTAGCACATTATTGTATATAGTGTAAATGTATTCTTTTTCTGAGCAGGACTAATTGCGAATATAGCAAGTAGCAACATATTTGGTGCAAAGTGGAAAGTGAATTATTAGAATTCTTTTTAAGATTGGACATACATATTTTAGTATGTATATACACACACACACATATACAGTATATATATATATATATATATATATATATATATATATATATCTCCAATACAAATAACAGCACTCTCAGGTCTTTCGTTCATGTGAGGACAGCAAAAGTCTCTTTTTTATTGAAACGTTTTCAAGGAGCTTGTCCCCGTCATCAGCATAACAAACGTGTGAAATACAACTTATATTTATATTAACATACCAATTACATCAATGACAAATACCTGTGTACCTCTTAGTGCCCCAGAATAAACCGCCAAACACTCGTGAATGGAGCGCACTATGCGTTCCAGTGATTTGCAACCGGAAGTGTCTCATATCACATGACTTCCGGTCTGTAATTTTTTTACATTCTCCGTGTAAATTAATTTTGATTCTCAGATCATAATCTTTTGTGCGAGCTATGTGTAATAAATTATTATTATATACCTGTGACTTTCTTCAAGTGTTGTGTTTAGCCTAATGTTCAAAAATTCTTTTGTATATATCTATCATCAAACGTTTTTGTTGTAGGCTTGTTACGTAAATGTAGCCACTTTATCTCTGCATTAACTAATCACTCTGTGTTCTACATAGTGTATTTGTAACTGTATGTGGGTAAATATACTGTGTATATTACTATGGTCTCTTGTGTAAACGCATATTCCTGCTGTTTTTTGACCATTTGTTTATCTGGGTTGCCTTGGTAACCCTGTAGTGCCTTATTTGAGCATTCTGTGATCTTACAAACCCTGCTCTATATTATTTATTTGTTAATGCATAATAAGTACTGTCTGTTATACCTGTTATCTGTTATAGACCCCTATCTTGACAATTTACCGCACTACATCTTATATACATTGTCTTTCTCCCCACTATTTACATATTTGTTTCTTACTCCCTGTCAGGTAGATATCACAAGTTGTTCATGATCAACCTGTTCTGACCTTTGATCATGTCTGCCCAGAGATAGAATGATAAAATAACTTTAAACATAACATAAATTATTTACATACATGCTATCAGCATATGATTATAGAATCAAATTTTGCTATCTGTGTTTTATATATATTGAGATATCATCTTAATACTGGTTGTTTGTCACCATTTTCCGTATGTTTTAATAGTTTTTATGATCCTTGTGTGTTTTTCTAAAATTTGCTCATATGTGGGCTCTCTAGAATTTACACATCTAAGGATTCGCTTTTCTTCTAAGATCCTGTGTATCAGATCTATATTCCTATGGATTCCATTCCTATATTTGACTGGGTGGCAGCCCTACTCAAAGGAATCATTAAATCACAAATGATACGAGTAATACGTAACAACACAAGTAAAGCTACAGGGGTCTCCCAACTTCAATATATGAGGGACAAATTCATACAACAGGGGTACAAGAAGAGTATAATAGATAAAATTCTACAAGAAGTACTACCGCACACACAAGAGACTCTTATATACAAGGAAAATACAACAGAACCATCCAACAGGCTCATAATGGCTACTACATTTTCACCCAACACCACTGAGGCTGGTAACATCCTGAGAAGACACTGGCCAGTGGTACAATCGGATCCTAAACTAAGATTTGCACACAATCTTACACCCATGATTGCATACCGGAGGGGCACTAATCTAAGAGATCTGCTGGTAAAAACAGATCCCAAAAGATGCTATCTGAATAAAGAAAAGATTAACATCAAAGGCTCATATAGATGCTTAGGCTGCACCACATGTAACGGCCTGATAACTACCAAGACTTTCCATCACCCGCACACCAATCAAGTGTATCACATCAAGCATTCCTTATCGTGTAATACAACACATGTAATCTATTTACTCTTTTGCCCATGTGCCCGATTCTACATTGGAAAGACCAGTGGAACACTACGTGAAAGAATGGCCAACCATAGGCGGGCGATACGTGTGGCACTTGACACAGGAGAATCGGACCAACCTGTAGCCAGACACTGTACACAAAAACAACATCAAGTATCCAGCATTAGATACATTCTAATTGATCATATCCCCCAGTTGGAAAGAGGAGGAGATCGCAATAAAGCCCTGCTCAGAAGAGAGGCAGAATGGATGTACAGATTGGGAACAATACATCCAGGGGGGCTCAACTCGGCACCAGACTTCAAGGCACTGATATAGGTAGGAGATACAAACTAAGGTACGCCATGAAGATATTGTGCACCATATCAAGGATGGATAGGGACACAGACCCCAAGGGGGGTAGTGCCCCAATCATATTCCTATGATCAGAGTAAGGGGGGACACGAGAGTGACTTCCACTACTCTTGGGATAAGACACATATCAGGCAAGTTACCATTATATAACCACTCCCAAAACCTACATAGACAGTAGCCAATATGAATAGAAAGAAACTACAAACATGGACACTATCTAAACCCAGAAAAGAAGGAATAAAGTAACAGTCAAATATAGGAATGGAATCCATAGGAATATAGATCTGATACACAGGATCTTAGAAGAAAAGCGAATCCTTAGATGTGTAAATTCTAGAGAGCCCACATATGAGCAAATTTTAGAAAAACACACAAGGATCATAAAAACTATTAAAACATACGGAAAATGGTGACAAACAACCAGTATTAAGATGATATCTCAATATATATAAAACACAGATAGCAAAATTTGATTCTATAATCATATGCTGATAGCATGTATGTAAATAATTTATGTTATGTTTAAAGTTATTTTATCATTCTATCTCTGGGCAGACATGATCAAAGGTCAGAACAGGTTGATCATGAACAACTTGTGATATCTACCTGACAGGGAGTAAGAAACAAATATGTAAATAGTGGGAAGAAAGACAATGTATATAAGATGTAGTGCGGTAAATTGTCAAGATAGGGGTCTATAACAGATAACAGGTATAACAGACAGTACTTATTATGCATTAACAAATAAATAATATAGAGCAGGGTTTGTAAGATCATAGAATGCTCAAATAAGGCACTACAGGGTTACCAAGGCAACCCAGATAAACAAATGGTCAAAAAACAGCAGGAATATGCGTTTACACAAGAGACCATAGTAATATACACAGTATATTTACCCACATACAGTTACAAATACACTATGTAGAACACAGAGTGATTAGTTAATGCAGAGATAAAGTGGCTACATTTACGTAACAAGCCTACAACAAAAACGTTTGATGATAGATATATACAAAAGAATTTTTGAACATTAGGCTAAACACAACACTTGAAGAAAGTCACAGGGATATAATAATAATTTATTACACATAGCTCGCACAAAAGATTATGATCTGAGAATCAAAATTAATTTACACGGAGAATGTAAAAAAATTACAGACCGGAAATCATGTGACATGAGACACTTCCGGTTGCAAATCACTGGAACGCATAGTGCGCTCCATTCACAAGTGTTTGGCGGTTTATTCTGGGGCACTAAGAGGTACACAGGTATTTGTCATTGATGTAATTGGTATGTTAATATAAATATAAGTTGTATTTCACACGTTTGTTATGCTGATGACGGGGACAAGCTCCTTGAAAACGTTTCAATAAAAAAGAGACTTTTGCTGTTCTCACATGAACGAAAGACCTGAGAGTGCTGTTATTTGTATTGGAGATATTTAAAGCATCACTGCACCCAGGCAGACGACCTTGGGAGGGTATATCCTGTGATAAAGGGACGGTATTATATATATATATATATATATATATATATATATATATATATATGTGTGTTATGTCAGAAATCTTTTGAAAACATATTTACATGTTCCAAAGTTCCTTTTTTTGCTCTAAACAATGTTGTCTGTCATATCTCTGTGTTTATTTATACCACTATATGTATATTACAACACACTAAAAAGCGCCCCACACTAAAAGGATATATGATGTGTAATTAACATCCATAAAATATTCCAAAGATTCTTTTCACAAAGAAGGGGTTGCTGCCACCACTGATACACGGTTCTGGAACCGGATGAACTACAGAAAAACGAAAAGAACAGAAGCAGGGCGCATCCCCTCTAAGTGTAATATGTAAGTTGCAAACAAATTTTATTATACAATACAATTTCACACCCACAAAATCAAACCTCAAACGTGTGAGGTATGTTAAAAGCACTTGGGGAACAGCTCATGGGTCTCTCAAGGCAAATATGCTGCAGCTCTCAAATACAGCTCACTCGGTCTGGAAGTCCGGTTTAAATTCCCCACTGTTGGTTTAGTGATCTCCAATCACAGTTCCCAGAGGCTCCTCAAATACCAATAGTATCCCCAGAAGGATTAAAATGTTCCTTGTAATTATAGCATACAATTAATAGAAAAGCAAAATAAAGTTGCGTATAGCTACCACCACGCTCAGTCCTCAAACAGCTGTAGCGCAAGTACAAAGCCAGCTTGCTTGCGAGTGCTGAAACGGATGACGTGGTGACGTGATGCGGTGGGCGTGGCCTTACGCGTTTCGTAGGAATTCTCCCTACTTCGTCAGAGGCTGCCCACTGAAACCACCAATGCATCTTAAATAGCGGTACCTAAGGCCATCCTTTCTTTGGAAGTGCTCTCGGATACATCTGAGGCCATATTTGTTAAGGGCAAAATATACACACATTGAATATATGATTTTGCACATTGAAAAGTAAATTACCCACAAATAAAATGAAATGGAATTCATGTCATAAATAACTAAAAAACATCATATATGTTAAAACAATTTCAAACATTAAGAACAATTAGAATGTTGATCTAAAAAAATAAAATTGATACCAGAAAAATACAAAAAACATACTTCTATAACAACATTTCATTGTGAATATTTTTTAAAATGGGATCAAATACCAACTTATTAAAGGATTACTTTAAAAACGTTAAAAACTATAAACCACTAATATTAAAATATGTATTTTATAAAATAATTCATATGTTAATGCTCTCATCTGATTCCTGTAACTTAATAGGTCAACCCAGTTTAAATGTTCATAAGAAATTCTCATATAAAATCTACATATTAAAATAAAATATAATATATTATATTACATAAAATATATAAAATATATTTTATATATTCATCAAATCACTAAACTCCACCCTACTCCAGACTAATGTGAAAACATATGTAAGTGTAGGGGTATAGAATTTGGATTAAATATTTGCAGATAGGGGGGATAGTAAAATTCATCATCATTAATAAAACCATTATTTTATTATTAATGGATTCTTTGGAAAGTGAATGATATGAAATGAATAACTCATATTCAATTATCTACTAAAAAGGCCGCTAGATCTATTTCTCAATTCATCCCACTAGGTTCAAGTGTTCCTAAAGTCCTTATCCAATAGGTTTCTCTTTTTCTTAAGGCTATTAATCTATTCCCTCCTCTTATGTCAAGTTTTACTCTCTCAATGGCTTTAACTTGTAAACTACTTGGGTCTTTATTGTGTACTTCGGAAAAATGCGCTATAACCCCATGGGACAGAACTCCTTTTTCAATGTTTACCACATGTTCCCTAAAACGAGTTTTCAAGCTTCTTTTTGTTCTTCCAATATACACTTTCCCACATGAACAAGATAAATGGTACACTACATAAGTAGTCTTACAATTTAAAGACTCTTTAATTGGATAAATCTTATTATCTCTTAAGGATTTGAATTCAGAATTTACTTTGTCCCAGTGTAGGCAGCTCAGACAGTTTTTTCTACCACATTTAAAAAACCCAGAAGCCTGTCTTTGCAACCAATTCTTCTGTTTGACCTATTCTCTTAGTTTGCTGGGAGCTAAAATATTTTTCAAATTATCATTCTTTTTAAAAATAATCTGCGGTCTCTCAGTTAAAACTTCTTTAAAAATCGGATCCTGCAATAAAACTGGCCAGTGTTTTTTAAAAGATTTTTCAATTTGTCTAGAGGCTCTATTATATTTGGTTATAAACAATGGCTGATCCTTCATTCTCTTAGTCTTTTCAGAATTTTTGACTTGTATATAGTGTAAATGTATTATTTTTCTGAGCAGGAATAATTTTGAATATAACATGTAATCAGAGTATCATATGTATTTATTTGAAATCTATGGCTATTTTAAAGGGATAGGAAAGTGAAAATTTTAGTTGCACTAGTGGGAGCTAGCTGCTAATTGGTGCCTGCACACATTTGTCTCTTGTGATTGGCTAAATCGATGTGTTCAGCTAGCTGCCAGTAGTGCAATGCTGTACCTTCAGCAAATGATAACAAGAGAATGAAGCAAATTTGATTATAGAAGTAAATTGGAAAGTTGTTTAAAATTATATGTTCTATCCAAATCTTGAAATAATATTTTGGGGTTTCCTGTCCCTTTAAGAGCTGGGCCAGGTTTCTTTCTGCACATGTCTAACCCCTCCTGATTGCAATCTTTTTTAAAAAACCACCCCTTCACAGGTGTTATAAAATGGCCTGGCATATAAGATTACATTTCTTACTGAAAAAGAAATTCAAGAGAAGGAAGAAATACACTGAACATATCATGACAGTAAAGAGGTGAATTTAATTTCTGCTGTATCTGAATCATGACAGTTTAAAGTTAGGTGGGCTATCCCTCTGAGCTATCAGCTTAAGATTTTATTGAAACAAACATCAATTCGAATATTACACTGTGTGTCCTAATGTCAGCATCAATGTTTATCTTTAATACTAATTTCCCATATACATACTTTCAAAGTATAATACACAATGTAACAAATGGCACTTACAAGTTCTGATGAGTGATCAATGACAGAAGTATCGAGCAATTTGATTCGTTAGTGATAGTTTATAATGTATATTTGAATCAGATTGGCTGATGTCATAAATCATGTGTTTATGCATATTCCAATCAAAAGTGGTGGAAAAATTCACTAGTGTGTGGGTTATTTAGGAGTTTGCGTCATAATTGGTGCAAAAAGTGTTGCATCAAATATGGCGCAAAGTGGAGAGTGGGACTTGTATTACATGGCTTAAACATGGTGCACATAGATTTTTTTTTTTAAAAAAAGGAAGTTAGCTATATTATGTTGTGTATTTATTTCATTTTTATCTCTAAATCTATTAGTGCGACAAGTTTGGGGCAGAATTTTGCACCAAATATGTAGAAATAATATTGTCCCCTTGATTTATAATGAGAGACAAAGTTGTAGCATAATCCATCAGTAGTATTTTTCATTTTTATCCCTATATCTAAATGTGGAGCAATAATATTGTTTGATTTTTGAAGGGTATACATATTTAATAGTTTGTAATTGACTTTTATTAGGTGATATGCTTCATTGTCTTGCAGCATCGAACATAAGATTTCATTTTTTTCCGACTCCCATTGAGTTCTATGGCATCCGCGACCTCAAGGGTGGCGGATTGAAAACTAGGTACGCTGCATCGGAAAAGACGCAAGTGTAACTGCTGAATTTTTGATAACGTCATAAGAGCTTCAAATAGTGTCGAATAGGAAGGCGAATGAACATAATTCCACTTGAATTCCACGGGTTTTCAACTTGCATCGATCTGCGTCAGATTGAAATCGCGGGATTGTATGTTACGTCACAAATTTCAACATTTGACGATCTTGACGCTTTGATAATTATGGCGGATCAATCTCGCAACAATTACGACGTAGACTTCCAGCGTATTTTCAATTGACGCTTTGATAAATAGGCCTCTTTGGGTTCAGTATCCCTTTAACAAAATAAGTAAATAGGGGATCTACCTACTAAAGGATCTAGATGTATAATAGAGGGAACTACCAAATTAATTTTTACTGTGTGAGATTGAACAACTAAAACAGGAAATAAATGACAGTAAATTAAAATACTGGGACTTAAAGAGATAGTCTAGTCAAAATTAAACTTTCATGATTCAGATAAAGCATGCAATTTTAAACAACTTCCAATTGTTATCTTTGTTATCTTGGTATCTTTATTTGAAAAACTAAGAATGTAAGTTTTGGAGCTGGCCCATTTTTGGTTCAGCACCTGGGTACCGCTTGCTGATTGGTGGCTACATTTAGTAGAATAAATATGAGCCATAAAGTAAGATCCCCTTTGAAATACTGTAAACTCTAAAACCTGGCAAATATTCAAGGATCCCCCACAGAGGAACCCACCAAAGGAGGACCAATCACCTTAGTAACAACAGATGTAGTCATATAAAAGTATAACACAGAATTTAAACAGGACCTATAAAGATGAGCTCAGTAGCCAGCTTGCAAAGCATACATGTATTTGGGGGAAAATAAGAATTCCGTTGGCCTTGCTTCTAATGGTTCTGAACCAGAAGGACCAGTTCTAGCCTGCTCCATAAATAACCATCAGGATAATACACAACACATATATAAATACAGAGTATGTAATACAAGTAGAATGTAATGCAGGTGCTACTAGAGACAAGCTAGGTTGCTATGCTTTCCAAAAATTAGTCTATATCAGACAATAAAGTCAAATATTATCTCTTAATAACCTCCGCAAACTCTTGATGTAGAACCTATTACCCCATCCTGATTACCCTCAAGACCGGAGCCTGACCGGAGCAGAAGATTTCAGATCACAAGGGAGAGAGTTTAGGCTGAGTGTGTGTATGACTCTACACAGCGGTTGGAAACTCATTAACTCTTACATTGCTGGAGCATAGTTTCCTGCACTGTTAACAGGAGAGTAGGGAGAAGAAAGCAACATCCAATACTGCCTGAAGTGAATAAAGTATGGCCACATTAAATAAAGACCGCCAAAAAAAGGCTGATGATAAATAAAGAGCGCTAAGCACTGCTGTCACAGCACATAACAGGGTCACACAAAAAACTATGTTCGCAAAAAAGCAACTGTTGAAGTAAAATAGAATATGACCCAGCATAGCATCCATCCATGCTTGTCCCACAAGTAGCACTGTACAAATTGTCTGACACCACATTGTGTGTCCTCCCACTCTGTGTACCTGATAACGTCCTCTGGCTATAATATACACATTAAGTATGTACCTATTAATAGCCTACAAGCTGTGTGAGGGAAAAGGCACATACCTAGCCGAACACTTACTCCACTGTGCTTACCGAGCTGTAATTACTTGCGTACCATAGAAAACCCATCCAGTACTGTATTAAACAGCAGAAGATTTACTAAAGGAAGATAAACCACATGACCAAGAAAGAGGAGGCTGAAGGATCAGTCCCAGCAACACCTGTGGCAGGCTTGTGATCACAACTCCTGCAGGAGAATTACATTACACAGCACAGTACTCTCCTCTGCCCCTCTCTTTAAAGGGACACTAAACCCAAATTTTCTTTCATGATTCTGATAGAGAATAACATTTTTAGCAACTTTCTAATTTAATCCTATTATCAATTTTTCTTCGTTCTCTTGCTATCTTTATTTAAAAAGCAGGAATGTAATGCATAGGAGCCGGCCCATTTTTGGTTGAGAACCTAGGTTATGCTTGCTTATTGGTGGATAGATGTAAGCCTCCAATAAGCAAGCACTATCCATGGTGCTGAACCTAAAATGGGCTGGCTGCTAAGATTTACATTCCTGCTTTTAAAATAAAGATAGCAAGAGAACGAAGAAAAATTGATATTAGTAATAAATTAGAAACTTGCTAAAAATTTCATGCTCTATCTGAATCATGAAAGTTTAATTTTGACTTGAGGGTCCCTTTAAGGCTTCACTTTATAAACCACGGGATCAGCTCAGATCTTCATCTCCTCCTGTAGAGGCAAAAAAGACTGGGATACTAGAGAGGTATGAGGGATTAAAAGCTTGTGAAGTTTTGGATATCTTTGCCTCCTCCTTGGGGCCAGAAGTTGAATTCCCAGGAGTAATGGCTTGTGGACTTTCACCATCTTATGAAAGAAAGGCATTTTACCTCAAAATTTCTTCAGATCACAAGGGTATGTGTTCTAAGAACAGTTATCCATTTAGCTACTGTCATAACCCCCCCCCAAAAAAAAACAGTAACACCCAATCAACAAAATCTGCTTAATTCACATTTTGCTTTACTGTAATTTTGTGGGATTTCACCATAAACTCAAAAGAGTCCATAGTAAACTTCCTTGGACTGAGGAGGGAAATAACATGACTGTTTCCTCACATGTCAAATGCAAACTCCTTTGCAAATCCCGGAAGTAGCATTCTGGTTGTTTGCTTAAAGTCCCAGTTACAATGGGATGAGGCTACTGAGGTGAGGACATTATTTTGAGGTAAAATATTTCTAGTCAGCTTTTTACAGATATGCTGCATCACTTTTAAATGATTCAGTATTTGGACAACATGGGGGAGAACATTTTACATTACAGTGACGCTTCAATTTTTTTTTTAAAACTTAAAACATGAAGTTTACAATAAATTAAAGTATACTTTTTTACTAAGATCATTTTTCTCTCCTTTATATTTGTCTAATTTTCTTGTAAAGTCTTGCAAAATTTTTAATGAATCACCCATCACTTTATCACTAAAATGTTTCTATAAACATTAATACATTAATGTTGTGTTATGTGTGTTGTGCACTTTTATTAGTCTGTAACTCTTCAGGGAAGACTTCATAACTCCAAATGTTTTTGTTATGTCTTTTTGCACTTTTCCTGCATGCATTATTTATTCTCTTTATCCTGATGCTTGGGAAAAAAAAAGAAAAGTATTCTGTGCTGGTGTCACTATAAAACAATAAATGCATGCAAGCTACTCTCATGGGTTTCTCAGTGCTTATGGATAAACTATGGAAAAACACAGCTTAAGAATTTATAGAACACAAAACAGCAAATTCTTCTGAAGGCAGTAATACAACCTTAGTGAGATGCTTGACCATGTTGTAGGAAACACAAATATTTCAATATTTCATTTTGTCTCTACAAATAGTTTATATTAATTGACTCATTGGGGACGAATTATCAAGCTCCGAATGGAGCTTAATGCCCCTGTTTCCACGTGAGCCTTTAGGCTCGCCTGAAACAGCAGTTATGAAGCAGTGGTCTAAAGACCGCATCTCCATAACTTGTCCGCCTGCTCTGAGGCTGCGAACATCAATCCGCCTGATCCTATACGATCTGGCTGATTGACGCCACCTGCTAGCAGGGGGAGGCATTGCACAAGCAGTTTACAAGAACTGCTTATGCAATGATAAATGCTGTCCGCATTTATCGATGAGCGGCAGACATGATACGCTACATCGTATCATGTCCGTCCGCACTTTAATAAATCAGCCCCTTTATGTGGATGCTTGTACTCTGATTTGTTTAACACAAATGTGCACATGGAAATACTGCCTAGCAAAATGGATAAGCAGATTCTGTCTTCTAAGACATGTAGTGTTAACATATAGGGCCAGATTACAAGTGGAGGGCTAAATATCGCTTTCAAGAAATGTATATACATATATTAACACATAAATATATATGTATATAAGCATATACATATATACATAAAGGGAACACACAGTTCCCATAGACCGCAATGTAAAGGCACTTGTCAGTGATGTTTTTTTTTCTAACACCCCACTCCCACCAACTTTAAAGCCCCAAAACTACCTAGTGCAGTTGTTTTTTATTTTAAAATAAAAAACTAATTTATTTAATAAAAAATTAAAATGCCCTCTATTTTGAGGGCGTTTGGGGCACTTTTAGAAAATTAACCAGTGACCAAGCTTGTGGTAGCAATAACCAGCCATTTGTAATGGCTGGTTAATTATCGTGCCCTCAAACTGGCAAATTAGCCTGTTTGTGGGTGCAATAATTTAGTGCTCCCCTTGTAATCTAGCCCATAATATTTCAAGAAATGCGCAAGGTAAATATGTGATAATTTGTAAAAAGAAAACTTGCAAGAAAATTGGTTATCTTTCGAAAACAAAGCATATTCCAAATAATCTTTTTTTTTTTTTTTTTTTAAATAAATAAGATTTATAAAATATTAACTTATACATAGTGATATTATGTATGTTATAGTCATAGAGATTAAAAAAATCAATAAATTGAAGGTAAACCCTAAACATTTCTATCATGCATAATGGTAGAGCATTATTTAAACTCGTTAAAATATTTTTTGCAGGAATAAAAAGTTAACATACTTTTGTTTATTTTGAGTTTGAGGCTAACAGGAAGTTTACATCTGAGTACAACAAAGTTTAACATTTTTTTTTTTTTTTTAACTTCAAGGACATCAGTTTTATACATTTTAAAATTAGCTACTTTACATGCAACAAATAAAAAAATATATACACATTTATTTCCCAATAATGGTGATGGGACCTGCCCATGAGTTACCATCTATAATTATTGCAATGTTTTATTACATAGAGCTTAATTTTTTTTTCTAGAGACTAAAATGTGTTGTAATGAAAGAATTGGTAAGATGTATGATTTGTACTGAGAAAAAAAAACTGATTCTGGAAAATATTTAGAAAAGACAAGATATGTGTTCAGCATATTAAATTAGCAAGCTAAATAATAATGACATCCTCATTGTTATTGGCAATCACCTGCCATATGATATCACTCCTTAATAAAACCTCTTGATGATGTGCATCTACAGAAAGGAGGAAGCCAAAAGGTAAGGTCAAAAGATAAACAACAATTATAATTAAAAAGGTGGGTTGACCTTTCAATGAGGTGTTTGAAAAAAAGGGCGGCAAAGAGCTTCAACATATAGGGCTCCATGTACTAAGCAGTCAGCGAGCTACCCGCAACAAATCTTGCGTCAAAATTCGCAATCTGATATGTTCAAAGCCGTCAATTATGTTAAAACTCGAATCTTTAAAATTGCGAGCCTACTTATCCGCCAAACCTCGCTACCGCTCCATTTTTCACTGTAATTAGACACATTTGACCACCAACTCGCCAAAAACGAATGTACTAAAAATTCTATTTGTCTGCTCGCTACAATTTCCGCTCCCACCTCGTTATTTTTGCCTCGCCACCTTTTAGGTGGCGGGCAAGGTACAAAACAATAGGAAAGTCAATCTAGACGCCAGTCTAGACATATATAAAAGGCAGTAATATCAGCATTGTACAGCATAACTGGCGTCTAATTTGTCTCTCATTTCCATGTACATAAATTGCGCCAAATTTGTCGACTGTAATTAAAGAGTAATCTATATTTTAAATTTGTATTGTATAGTTGTCAATCTTTATAATTATTTTTATATTAATATTTATATATTATCAGATCCAGATGAAGCCATATCCAAATTGTAAATAAATATTACAAAAATAACGCTGTTATCACTCTTCCAAAAATTTAGAACAATAATAAAGTTGTTTAGATAAGTTGAACTTTTATAGGAGCAAAATTCTATTCCCGCGACTACTATGATGTTCGTGACACCTTGCATGTCACGTGTTAATAATTGGCCAGACAATTCAACTGAAAGTTAAAAGTACATCAGCTTAGTCGCGGCGAGCGAGACGTCAAATTTATCAATAATCCGCCACTGCTCGCGGCGGGCTAGACTTGTCTATTTATTGGGGGATTATTAGTACATAGTGACAGTGGACACCATTTCGCCCGCGGCGAGTAACGGCGAGTTTATCCGCGTCTAAAATGACGGATGAATTGACGGCTTAGTACATGGAGCCCATAGACACATAAATATATATGTACACACATATGTGCATTGGAGCCTTTTGCAGTCAAATACCTGAAAATATGAAAAGGCATTTTAATGCAATATTTAATAATGGTTTTAACTATGTATTTAATGTAAATATTTCACATTCAAATTTTCTACACATAGGGAAGTATTTGTAAATAGATATTTCTATATATATCTGTATGTATCTATACCTTTATATTTATATATTTATTTATTTATTTATATATATATATATATATAATTAATTATATTCATAATTATATATATATTTATTTATTTAAGAATAAATAGAACATAATCTTCTATGTGAAGAACATTGGAATGTGAAATATTAAAGGGATATTCCAGCCAAAATTGGAAACCACATGGGTGCATTTTGGTATTGAACAGAAGCGATTTTGTAATATACGTGCATTAGCAAAAATGCTTCTAATAAAAGCTATAACTGTTTCAAAAGTGTATTTAAGTATGCACCCTGCACCAGCATTTCAAACACAACACTTGTTCTGAGAGCCTAAGGTGCTTTTACCATCTGGTAATGACTCAATTTGTTAATTGCTGACATGATACAAGCCCCACTGATTATCTAAGCAGCTGCATTATTTAAAATGTGGGTGCAGTGTAAATATCTAGCTATGCTTCACATGCACATGCAGAGAAAAATGTTAACACTAAAACAGGGATAACTCTTAAAAGAAGCATTTTTGCCAATACATGTATATTGAAAATATGTTTCTATTCAAAGATGCAATAAATCCATGTGCATTTATATTTTGACTGGAATGTCCCTTTAATATTTCATGTCGGGTTTAGTGCTCTTGAAAAAAAGCAGTCGATTTAGTACGTGAATATGGGTGTTAGTTTTTTTTTCTTCCAGTTTTTGCCCTCTATTGAAGCCCATTGAAGAATAATGCGGTTGCGATACTCAAAGTTCAACTTTTTTTGTGCGTCGGGTTTTCGCTTGTGCACAAACTTTTTACTTTCAACTTGTAATATGAGTGCAATCCGTTGTGATTTTTAGAAATGTAATTTTTAGACATGTGCATTCTCTTTGGGCTCTGTTGCACTGTCTTCTATTAGTGCGTCCCTAGACTCAGTAAAGAAGGCTCAGGATTAGCGCGGCTCCCCCAGTGCGCTATAGCTAAGTATAAGCCGACAAGAGAACTTTTTCACTTGCAGCAATGGAACATTTATATATGTTTTACCAAAAAAAAAATGTTAATGTTATCGTAAATTCAGTATTCCTTAACTTTAAAATGAAACGAATAAAGAATTGTGCAGCAAACAAATATTATGAAAACTAAATTTTTAGATTATTCGTTACGAATAATATGTCTGAAACAAGCTATTCACTGCTTCAATATCTAGTCATTATTTTACTTTTCAAAGCTTTTCCCACCTGCAGAAAAGCCTTTAATGATTTTAGAATAAGGGTTTTAACCACAGGAAAAAAATCAATGCATTTTTTTGCCCTGTGAATTTATTTGTTTGCTTTTCATTTATGGATCCAGTCATTGATAAAAGCTTTAACTGACATAAATTTAGGTTTTTTGTTTTTTTATTTGTCCAATCCAAATACACATTTAAAATTGCATTTAACTTTCTAAATGTACAATGCAATATATGCCATCTTCTGTCTGTAAAATAGAAGTGTTCTCAAGTTATGTTTCAGGGACCCTTGTGTCTGAATAATTTTAGCATCATTTTGTTTTCTTAATGTAGCATTTTTAGCTGTTATTTTTTTGTAATATTTACCATTTTCTCAACAGCAAAATTAGAAACCAAGGATCCTAATAATGAGTTATAATTTAATTTCTCCTATACATCATCTAAAGGGACAGTTTAGTCCCAAAAAAACTTTCATGATTCAGATAGAGAATGTAATTTTAAACAATTTTCCAATTTACTTTTATCACCAATTTTGCTTTGTTCTCTTGGTATTCTTAGTTGAAAGCTAAACGTAGGAGGTTCATATGCTAATTTATAAGCTCTTGAAGGCCGCCTCTTCTCTCAGGGCATTTTGACAGTTTTTTACCACTAGAGGGTGTTAGTTCATGTGTGTCATATAGATAACACTGTGCTCATGCACGTGGAGTTCAGGTGAGCAGGCTCTGATTGGCTATAATGGATGTCTGTCAAAAGAACTGAAATAAGGAGGCAGTTTGCAAAGGGTTAGATACAAGGTAATCACAGAGGTAAAAAGTGTATATAACTGTGTTGGTTGTGCAAAACTAGGGAATGGCTAATATAGGGATTATATATCTTTTTAAACAATAACAATTCTGGTGTAGACTGTCCTTTTAACTACTATTTTCCACTAGGGACATTAAAAAAAGTTATTTGTTATATATAGGCATAGTACATGTAAACAATTAAAGGGATATTAAACCAAAATTTTTTCTTTAATAATTCAGATAGAGCTCTGGTTTTCAAACCTTTTCTCAGACCTCCCCAACGGTCCAGGTTTTCAGGATTACCTTGGAAGAGAGCAGGTAGAGTAACCATGTTTTCAAATCAGCTGATTATTTCACCTGTGCTCCAGTTTAGATAACCTCAAAATGTGGCCAGTTAGGGAGTCCTGGGGAAAAGTTTGAAAACCAGGGAGATAGAGCGTGCAATTTTAAGCAACTTTCTAATTTACTCCTATTATCTAATTTGTTTTGTTCTCTTGGTATTTTTTTGTTGAAATAAAAAACCTAGGTAGGCTCAGGAGCTGCTGATTGGTGGCTGCACATATATGCGTCATGTTTTTGGCTGACCCAATGCATTCTGGAAAGTTATTTATAATTGCATGCTCTATCTGAGTCATGAAATAAATGTGGGTATTATGTACCTATAATTTTGGCTTTAACCTCCCTTTAAATAAGTATGTTATTTCACAACACATCCAATCATATCCATACATCACACAAATCATTATGGGCCAGATTATGAGTGTAGCGCAAACGTTTGTGCGCAAGCAATATCGGGTTTTGCGATTGTTTGCGCACAGGTTAAATTGCGCTGGTATTACGAGTTGAAAGTAAACGTGATCTCTTGAGCGCAATTCAGGTTAACGCTTGTCGGGTTAACGCATCCTTAGAGCTGTGGTTAACTCTTTCGCGAAACAAAAAAGTGTCATAATAAAACATCAATATTACATTACAAAGTACAGTTACACTTATAATAACGCCATCTTCTCAGTAGTAACATCCAATTTCTATCTCTAATACAAATAATTATTGTTTTAATTTACACTGGGTTTTTTTTTTCTCTTTTTCTGAAGTTATTTTATTTTATTGTTATTCATCCTTTTTTTTTGGTTTGAGTTCTTCACCTTTATTCTCCGCATTTTTGGGCCCAGTCCTCAAACACTTAACATTTTTCTGTTTTTACTAATGGTGTTACAGTTATACATTTATATATTTATTTAGAGTACACACCACTCCATGTTAAGTCATATTCAGAGTTTAGTCCCTGGGCCACTCTAGTTCTTAATTTAAAATATCTAATAGACCTCATGCTTGGCCAGCATCCTCTCAGGATTACCCCCTTTATCTCCTATCTTAATTTGTTCAATTATAGTCCATCTCAGAGTATCTGTAGAGTACTTTTATTGTGCTTATTTGTTTAACTGAAGTACAAGAGGAGTAGTGAGAGTACCCGAGTTGATGCTGGCCAAATGTTCCCGGATCCTTGATCTAGTCTCTCTTGTCATCCCCATGTATTGTATTTTTTCCAGATTAGTTACAAATTAAACTTTTTCCCCCAGAATGTGTTTGAATTGTAAATCAACTAATGTGATTTTTCTTTTGTCCTGAATCCTTTTTAACCTCCAATAGGTGGGGATGACGACAAGAGAGACTAGATCAAGGATCCGGGAATATTTGTGATCTGTGATGCATGTTCATTTCCACACTGTCCAATTTCCAAAGCAGACAAGTGCACATGCACTTATATCAATTTAAGCAGTGGATTCCATTTGTGCCCTGTCTGGTTCAGGAAGGAGGCTAAAATAGACTAGAAGTAGGGTTCTGGGTCCAAAGACAGTATTCTTTTGATGGCTTACTGCAACCTTCTGCATACAAGGCAGAAAAGCAAAAATTATTTATATTTTTAGTTAAGTCACTATAGTGCCTTAGCTTTTATAACATTTAAGGTACACACTCTCAATATATGGATTTTTTATGTCTTACTTTTTCTTTAACTATGTATAAATATGTATAAATTGAATGTATAAATTGAATGTAAAAATGACACCAAATAACCATATGCAAGGTTTAATCGTTTGAGATAATCTGCCATGTAAATTAGTACAACTGCTTGAATTACTGTATGTATTCAATAAACCAAGGAAAAACTAGGTAAACGTGCAAAAACCTATAGGAAACAGATGTCCACATTTTTTCAAGTGGGGTTTCCATGGATTTTAGCAGGCCTTCACAAAGCAAATGAATTGCAGTCAATTCATAAAATATTACAACAAATTGATTACTACTGATGATGATGATGATGATGATTATGATATGAACTGTGTAGAAAGCCATACAGTTCATATATGAAATTGCTGAAGTCCAAATGTTCAATACAGTTGCCAAGTCATCATTGTTCTGCTAATCAAATTCAATCATAGTTCAAGCTTGTATGATTAATATTGCAGCAATATTGAAATGCAAAAATCTGTATCAGCAATGTTGCTTGGGTGAGAATATGTATACTAGATAATAACTGTCCTCCCAGAGTGAGGGATATAAACCAAACTCCTAATCCACTCAGCTCACCAGAATTGTTACTAGCCATTCCTCACAAAGTCCAGTCCTCAATATCAAAAAAGTGCACCCACACACCGGGTCGCACCAAGGTACATATTCCTGCCAAAACAGTTCACATATGATCGACTCAACTCCCTCACTCACCTCCCATGTTTTTGGGCAGATAATCAAAATGTTTCACCCAGCAGAAATTGAGGCTTCTAACTTCATTTAGAGTAATTACTATATACAGTATATAGAGAATATTGGTTGAAGGTCAACATACTCCATTCACAAGATCTGTATATCAGAAACTGTTTTTTTTTTTCACTGTTCTGTCTATATGATATAGTATCTTTATAATAGTCTGAAGATGCTTTGGAGGTTAACTGATGAAATGTCATCTAAAATAATCATAACACTTACTTCACCCTGAAATTTATTTTAAATAGGACCTTTTTATTAATAATACACTTTTAACTCCTTAACGATAGCTGATATACTCTGTATTTCTGAACGCCTCCTGAAGTGAGGCATGTAATAATAGCACGTCTCATCTCTGTCGGCGGGATCCACGCTATTACAGATCAAAAACTCTCTAAGGACACCCGATGTGCAGGGTATGACAGTGTTATAAAGGGGTTAAATTTGATACATCTAACTCTGCCATGATGTAACATTTCTGAAAGTGGAGGAACACTTCTGCCGGATTCGTTGAGGACTTCGGCCTGGTTGGATGAAGACTTCTCCCGGTAAGGTGATCTTCAAGGGGTTAGTGTTAGTTTTTTTTAAGGGGGTATTGGGTGGGTTTTAGAGTAGGGTTGGTTGTTTGGGTGGTGGGTTTTAATGTTGGGGAGGATTTGTAATTATTTTACAGGTAAAAGAGCTGATTACTTTGGGGCAATGCCCCACAAAAGGCCCTTTTAACCTCTTAAGGACATATGACGGAATTTTTCCGTCATAAAACAATTGAGCAAACTGAAAGCTGTGTCCTTAAAGGGTTAAGTGCTATTTGTAATTTAGTGTAGGGTAGGGCTTTTTTTATTTTGGGGGGGCTTTTTTATTTTCTTAGGGGAATTAGATTAGGTGTAATTAGTTTAAGAATCTTGTAATTTGTTTATTATTTTCTGTAATTTAGTGTTTTTTTTGTTTTATTTAATTCTATTTAATTGTATTTAGTTTAGGGAATTAATTTAATTATAGTGTAGTGTTAGGTGTTAGTGTAACTTAGGTTAGGTTTTATTTTACAGGTAAATTTGTCTTTATTTTAGCTAGGTAGTTTATTAAATAGTTAATAACTATTCTACCTAGTTAAAATAAATACAAACTTGCCTGTAAAATAAAAATAAACCCTAAGCTAGGTACAATGTAACTATTAGTTATATTGTAGCTAGCTTAGGGTTTATTTTACAGGTAAGTATTTAGTTTTAAATAGGAATAATTTAGTTATAGTAATTTTATTTAGATTTATTTAAATTATATTTAAGTTAGGGGGTGTTAGGGTTAGATTTAACGGTTAATATCTTTAGTATAGTGGCGGCGACATTGGGAGCGGCATATTAGGGGTTAATAAATGTAGGTAGGTGTCGGCGATGTTAGGGACAGCAGATTAGGGGTTAATAATATTTAACTAATGTTTGCGAGGCGGGAGTGCGGCGGTTTAGGGGTTAATATATTTATTATAGTGGCGGCGATGCCCGGTTCAGCAGATTAGGGGTTAAAAAAATTATTTTTGTGTTTGCGATGTGGGGGGGCCTCGGTTTAGGGGTTAATAGGTAGTTTATGGGTGCTAGTGTACTTTTTAGCACTTTAGTTAAGAGTTTTATGCTACGGCGTTGTAGTGTAAAACTCTTAACTATTGACTTTAAAATGCGGTACCAGTCTTGACAGGAGAGGGTGTACAGCTCACTTTTTGTACAACTCGTAATACCGGCGCTATGCAAGTTCCATTGAAAAAAGAGGATACGCAATTTACGTAAGTGGATTTGCGGTATTTCCAAGTCTGGCCAAAAAAGTGAGTGGTACACCTGTACCTGCAAGACTCGTAATACCAGCGGGCGTTAAAAAGCAGCGTTAGGCCCGGCCAACGCTGCTTTTTAAGCCTAACGCACAACTCGTAATCTAGCCAATTGTTTGTTAATGTAATTCGTCCAAATCGAAAGAAAAGGCGGGCAACCTGAAAGGGTTAAAAATTTCAGAATAAATGATTCATCTGAACCAAAATTCTGACCAATGCACAGGTCTACTTGAAATCATTTTTAAAGCACTTTTTAAAATAAAAAAACTATCTTTATTTATAAATTAAAAATGCATAAACATAACTGCAATACTTATTAATATTATATTTCCAGGTGTTTTTTTTATATACTTTTACCTCAGGTTTACAAAAATTTTTAGTGCTATTTTGTGTTTCTGTTTCACTCACCACTTAATATAACCATTAATAGTGTTCCCTGCACTATCCATTAATAGTATAATGTGCTCTAAAAAAATGTCGGTCAGATTGACTAGTAACACCAGATTGTGCTCTATTTTTAACGCGAGTGAGAACACTAGATAACGCACCCTGTGTTATCGATTGCAACCCACTTGTAATCTAGCCCTATGTCTTTCTATTTTCCTATTAAACTTTCTGTCTGTTTACCTCTAAAATCAACAGATACAAATCTCTTTTCTGTGAAGATAGTTTAAGTTTGAAAATTACACTGCTAAGGCATCTTAAAACAGCACAAACATAGTGAAAAGAATAACCTGTTTGACTGAAATCATGGCTTCCTAGTCCGCCTCACAATATTTTGCTGTCTGGGGGCTACAAGTGTGAAATGAAAGGAAAGTCTATTTTATTTCCATAGTGTATCCCAGAGGGAAAAATCTGTTGAGTCTCCGTGCCTTTTTTCTTTTGGTTGAAAAGATAATTTTCATGCATGATAAAATATGCTGGAATAATCTCTACCAAACGCAGTTTTACTTTCTACGTTTTCCTAAGTGGTCTGCTTATCAGACTTTCTACTGTATACTCACTATAAAATGATAAAAAAGATTTGCACAGCATGATTTCATACCCAAGTAAGGGTTATAATATTTTGATTAATTTATATTGTTCCACTAATGTTTCACAGCAATGTAACCCACTATATATATTATCCATTTTAATCACATATGATCATATATCTATCTAGTAGATGACAGAATTCAATCACTACACTGTCAGAAAAAATGTGCACAAATTGTACCTTTAGGGGTACAACAGCTTGTCACTGGGGCAGTACCCTCAAAGGTTCACCCGCTGTACCCTTTAACATGGGTACAAATTGGTACCCTTGCAGATTGTACCTTTCAAAGGCAAATATGTACCTTTGGTGACTAGATTGGACCTCAGTGCTATGGTACCATATTGTACCCTTAAAACATGGTGCAAATATGGCCTTTTAAGGGTACTGCCCCAGTGGCAAGCCCTTTGTACCTCATGATGGCAAATTTGTACTCAACAAAGCATATTACAAATACTGTTCCATTAAATTTATTTTATAACATTCAAATATGCATTAATTTAATGTGTAATTTTCAGGCAGTATTACAATAGCCACACTGCAGTTTTAAAAAAAAGTTTGGATACTGTAGCCATATAGCAAATCCAAAGAATGCTACAGAACCACCTGAAAGAACCAGGCCAAACAACCAGTTCCAAAATGAGCTACTCAATATGTTTGAGTATCACTCTGTACTAGACTCTAAAAATGCCCCATTTAATTTAGGGTGACATGCCACATAAAACATAAATATATAAAAAAACATGTAGAAAACAACATAATAATAAAATATAACTCTAATGAAAAGAAGGGGGATTCGGGGCAACGGTAAACGATAAAACTCACCACCATACATTGAATTGTCATTCTATGCAAAATATATGCAAATGAGTCTATTTCCCCAGTACACATTTTGGTGATGAACTTTCAACCAACAGATGGCGCTATGGTGTGTTACA
This sequence comes from Bombina bombina, assembly GCF_027579735.1. Lineage (NCBI taxonomy): Eukaryota > Metazoa > Chordata > Amphibia > Anura > Bombinatoridae > Bombina > Bombina bombina. The sequence continues at coordinate 495,407,286 of NC_069503.1, read as the reverse complement.
CAATGTTCATGTATGTGACTGGGGAACGGTTACAATTTATTTTTATTTTTTTTAAACTGGTTCTTAAACAGCTATTATTTTATAGAGTTTAAAATGAAATTTGATCTTTGTAATTTTAGTTAATACATTTGCTTTATGTTTAAGAGTTAACATTTTGATGCTCTAAAAATAAACATTAAAATGTTAAGTGCTTGTTTGCTATTTAGAACCAGCAACACAGTATCTTTGAATATATGGGTTATTAAGTATTTTTTTTTTTTGCTTTTGCTTCTTTCATATTACCAACAACGATCAAACATAATTATTTAGCTGTACAACATGTATGTTGCATTAATTTTGGGTGACTGCCAGTTATGTGAATATGAATAATTGAGATGCACAAATGATATGGACTTGCAGGGTTTGGCAGCCTTGAACCACCCATCCCCCTCAACCTTTTAGTCACACAAGTGATTGTACCTTTTTGAGGGGATTAAATGGTACAGACATGAACCCTTTGACAGTTGGAAACATATTTGTACCTTATTTACCACTAAATGGTACCTATTAGTTCCTTAAGGTGTAATTATGATCCATTGAGGGTACAACCACAGCAGTTGTACCCTAAGTGTTCACAAACGGACCCCAATCATACACTTTTTTTCTGACAGTGTATGTGAGCGCCACAAAAGTTTTTGACACTTTTAAAATAATTTATGATATCAATAATATGTTTAAATAGTCTATTACCTCTAAATAGATTTTTAAAGTAGTAGAGGTGCTGTGAAGTGGTTTATAGAAATATAGAGTTTATCTTGCAACTTTATTCTTTTCCATTTATGGTGAACCCAGCTTTAGTTCTGTATGATTAGATTATGCTCTATGACTGCATCGCTAATTGTTAGACAATAAAGTATATTTATTTTAAAAACAGTCTCTATACAGTAGAAGAATGAAGAAATTAGTGATTATCATTCACTAAAGATGAAAGACCTCAACTTAAAGATAGGAGAATGTAAGTCACTTCTGATTGTATCTAAGCATGAATGGAATCATCATAATAGTTTGGAATGAACATTCTTGAATAACAACTTTGGCCAGTGATTTGTGATATATTATGTCATATTTTGACATTTTTCACATGTATTTGAATGGAAGATAATGATATGACATGTGCTTCTCTTGTTTCTTTGAGTGTAGGAAACATTTCTAAATAAAAATATGAATGATCGTCTGCCTGTATTCTTAACTGGAGATATCCAACAGTAAGTGTTTGAACTAATCATATTAATTTATGACCTTGCAATGAAAACGTTCATATAATTACAAATGCATGATCAGTATGATTAAATTTTTTATTTCCAGAACCAAATTATTTATAATTTAATATATTTTAATCTGGTATTGAAAACAGCATCAGGACATGCTTGCCACACTCAATGTTATAGTTTATTCCACCATACATTTATGGACAACATATAAAATACAATATCTATGCTCCAGACCTACTGATAAGTTTTCATCAAATACTGCTAGGATTACACTAACCGATGAAATCTATCTACAGGACAAATTTTATGAAGACAGTACAGAGGTTTGCATTGTATCTTTGTCTAAAAATCATCATATAATCATTTTTAAAAGTGCTACATTTTCGCATCAGAGCCCATTTATAAAGAGCTACATTGCAGTCAAACGCCTAGATTGTGAGTTTTGTCGGTAAGGCTGTGCGGTGCTAGCACGCAGTTTTCCCTCACTGCTCACCTACAGACAACGCTGGTATTACGGGTTTTTAGAAACCCGGTGTTAGCCGCAAAAAAGTGAGCGTACAGCAAACTTTAGCTCCACATCTCACCTCAATACCAGCTCTGCTTACGTTAGCGGTAAGCAGGTAAAACGTGCTTGTGCACGATTTCCCCATAGGAATCAATGGGGCAGAGCCGGCTGAAAATAAACCTAACACCTTCAAAAAGCAACATAAAGCTCCTAACACAGCCCCATTGATTCCTATGGGGAAACACATTTTATATCTACACCTAACACCCTAACATGAACCCCAAGTCTAAACACCCCAAATCTTACACTTATTAACCCCTAATCTGCCGCCCCCGACATCGCCTAAACCTGCATAACATTATTAACACCTAATCTGCCGCTCCGGACACCGCCGCCACCTACATTATAGTTATGAACCCCTAATCTGCTGCCCCCAACATCGCTGAACCCTACATTATATTTATTAACCCCTAATCTGCCACCCCCCAATGTCACCGCAACCTACCTACACTTATTAACCCCTAATATGCCTCCCACAAAGTTGCCGCCACTATATTAAAGTTATTAACCCCTAAACCTAAGTCTAACCCTAACACCCCCCTAACTTAAATATAATTTAAATAAAACTAAATAAAATTACTATCATTAACTACATTATTCCTATTTAAAACTAAATACTTACCTATAAAATAAACCCTAAGCCAGCTACAATATAACTAATAGTTACATTGTAGCTATCTTAGGATTTATTTTTATTTTACAGGCAACTTTGTATTTATTTTAACTAGGTAGAATAGTTATTAACGATTTAATAGCTACCTAGTTAAAATAAATTCAAATTTACCTGTAAAATATATCCTAACCTAAGTTACAATTACACCTAGCACTACACTATAATTAAATGAATTACCTAAACTAAATACAATTAAATACAATTAAAAAAATTATCTAAAGTATGAAAAAAACCCCCACTAAATTATAGAAAATAATAAAATAATTACAATTTTTTTAAACTAATTACACCTAATCTAATCCCCCTAATAAAATAAAAAAAGCCCCCCAAAATAATAAAAAGCCCTACCCTATACTAAATTATAAATAGCCCTTAAAAGGGCCTTTTGCGGGGCATTGCCCCAAAGTAATCAGCTCTATTACCTGTAGAAAAAAGTACAATACCCCCCCAACATTAAAACCCACCACCCACACACCCAACCCTACTCTAAAACCCACCCAATCCCCCCTTAATAAAACCTAGCACTAACCCCTTGAAGATCACCCTACCTTGAGAAGTCTTCACCCAGCCAGGCCAAAGTCTTCAACGAAGCCGGCCAGAAGAGGTCCTCCAGAAGAGCAGAAGTCTTCATCCAGACGGCATCTTCTATCTTCATCCATCCAGCGTGGAGCGGCTCCATCTTCAAGACATCCGACGCGGAGCATCCTCTTCCAACAAAGTCCAACTGAAGAATGAAGGTTCCTTTAAATGACGTCATCCAAGATAGAATCAGCCAATCGGAGTTAAGGTAGAAAAAATCCTATTGGCTGATGCAATCAGCCAATAGGATTGAGCTTGCATTCTATTGGCTGATCCAATCCCGTCTGGAGGACCTCTTCTGGCCGGCTTTGATGAAGACTTCTGCCTGTCTGGAGGACCACTTCACTGGCTTCGTTGAGGACTTCGGCCCGGCTGGGTGAAGACTTCTCAAGGTAGGGTGATTAGATTAGTTGTAATTAGTTTAAAAAACTTGTAATTATTTTATTATTTTCTGTAATTTAGTGTTAGGTGTAATTGTAACTTAGGTTAGGATTTATTTTACAGGTAAATTTGTATTTATTTTAGCTAGGTAGTTAGTAAATAGTTAATAACTATTTAGTAACTATTCTACCTAGTTAAAATAAATACAAAGTTGCCTGTAAAATAAAAATCCTGAACTAGCTACAATGTAACTATTAGTTATATTATGGCTAGCTTAGGGTTTATTTTACAGGTAAGTATATAGTTTTAAATAGGAATAATTTAATTAATGTTAGCTATTTTATTTAGATTTATTTAAATTATATTTAAGTTAGGGGGTGTTAGGGTTAGGGTTAGGCTTAGGTTTAGGGGTTCATACATTTAATATAGTTGCAGCGACGTTTGGGGGTGGCAGATTAGGGGTTAATAAATGTAGGTAGGTGTCGGCGATATTAGGGATGGCAGATTAGGGGTTAATAAAATTTAAGTAGTGTTTGCGGGAGAGCGGCGGTTTAGGGGTTAATATATGTTTCATAGTGGCGGCGATGTCCGGTTTGGCAGATCTAGGGGTTCATTTTTTCAAAAATTGTTTGCGATGTGGGGGGTGGGCTTGGTTTAGGAGTGAACACAATCTTATCTATATGGCACACATGAACTAGTGCTGTCTAGCTGTGAAAAATTGTTAAAATGCACTGAGATATGAGGTATTAAAAACTAGCATATGAGCCTACCTAGGTTTAGCTTTCAACAAAGCATACCAAGAGAACAAAGCATATTTGATGATAACTGTAAATTTAAAAGTTGTTTAAAATTGCATACCTTATCTAAATAATGAATGTTTCATTTTGAATAGACTGTCCCTTTAACAAAAACTGCATTCAAGCTAATTAACACTGAATATATGTTTGTCTTTATACCATTAGTAAATAAGAGTTGCAAATCTCTTTAAATTTTTTAGCACATTTCAATCTGAGCTTTGATAAATGATTATTAAATTACAGTTTTAAATACTAAGGCCCCCATGTAATAAGGTGTTAAAATTATCGCGTTTGGCAGATCGAATTTACCCGCCAACATTCACACATAGCGTATTTAACTTTGTTACATGAATGTACTTTAAAATTATGGAGGTACCTGACTATTTTTAAGGGGGCTTTTTCAGTCAGATAGGCCACAGTGGATACTTTTGGTTATGCTTTATTTGTGTCTCATTATCCTGTCTTCTATCTTGTTTGAAAATTCCTCTCATGTGAGTATGTTACCTCTCTGCATGTAACACTGGGCCAGGCAACTATCTGTAGGATAAGAAACAGTTAGTTGCTGTATTTCTGTCCCTGTCCAACATAAGAGAAGTCACAGGCCAGTGCACAGGAAACTAGGCTATGTCAAGCAGAGTATATGCTATTTTGCTAACAGGTGGTTCAAATGGAAACTAACTTGTTGAATTGTTCCTCTTTCTTGTAAACTGTAACAAGTATAGGAAAACAGATGTGTTAGAATAGGTACCAGCAACCAGATGAAGGGATCTTTAAGTAGAATATTACTGGTGGATACATGTTGATTATTGATTATTGATAAATTTGAAGCTTCGCTTGGCAAAGACTGACACAAAATATAGGAACCATGACAGGACCCAGGGAAGTTGGACCGGACACTGATTATTTTCATATTATGGTCACACACCATCTGAAGATTGAGAGAATGGAACTGTTTCCTATTAGGGTAAACCTCTTCATGTTCACTTGTTGGTTTTACTCCCCCATGTATGCAATCGATGGCTCCAAGTACATTGGGCATTCCGGCCATCCTATAGAAGTTTGATTTAACAGATTGCCACTCTAAGGAGTCGATGGAAGGCACACATAACGTGGAAAGAACACCATCAATGCGTTTATAAATTTGGTCAGGTGCTGAGAAAATGCTTACTGGCTTATGCCAATTATGATGCTCAGCACAGCCTGGAAGGAACTTATTGCAAAAAGTGTAATGCAGAGAATAGTTTTAAAAGTCCAGGTATGACTTGTGACCGTGGCATCATTGGCTCAAGGTATTCTAAGATTTTGTTGTAAAGATCAGTAATATCTTTTCTGTCCAGCCAGAATCTCTGGACAACCTCACGATTTTTTTAAACCCATACGTGGGATGAAAACTCTGTGCACTCTCTTTCTTCTACGTTCATTATTTTCCACAGGTGCCTGGAAAGAGCTTTTTCCTCAATTTCATTTTTAATAAAGTGTTATACTGTGTATTTACTGTAAATATTTCACATTCCAATGTTCAGCACATAGGGAAAATTGTTCTATATATTTTTAAATAGATATTCCTATATTTACAGTATATATATATATATATATATATATATATATATATATATATATATATATATATATATAGGTTTAGATATATAAATATGTATTTAAGAATGTGAAGAACATTGTTATGTCGGGTTAGCTAACTTGAGCATATGCAATCAGGTTTGCAAACGAGAATAGTGTTGACTTCTATGGGTAAAAACAGGACATTTATTGGGCAGTGCCCTAGTTTAAATGATTTTAGCTCTTTTGCAAAAAAATCTTAACTTTGGGGTATATCGCTATTTTTTTTTTTTGAGGATAGATTTTTTTGGGAAAAGAGCTATAATCACTAAAATTAGGGCACTGCCCGATAAATGCCTTTTTTCAGGGCGATTTCTAGGTTAGGTTTATTTAAAGATAGGTTTTTTTTTATCAGTGGGGTTATTTTAGTTTTAAAATAGTTTTTTAGGGGGGCTTTTTTAGGGTACTTTAGCTTAAGGATAGGGCTTTTTTAGTAATTCATTCTTATTTATGGTAGTTTTTTTTTACTGGTAGTGTTTTTTATTTTTTGTAAATTCGGGGGTTATCTGGTAGGGGGTTAATAGAGTAGGGGGTTATTGCAGTGGGGGTAATGGTGGTTTAGGGGTTAATAGGTTAGGGGTTATTATGATGGTGGTAATGGTGGCTAAGGGGTTAAGTAGTATAGGGGTTATTGCCGTAGGGGTAATGATGGTTAGGGGTTAAGTTATGTAGAGGTTATTGTAGTGGGGGTTGTGAATGTTTAGGGGTTAATAGGTTAGGGGGTTTATTGCAGTGGGTATTGTGGAGATTTAGGGTTTAATAGTGTAGCAGTGTTAAAAGAGTAGTGGGATGTGGCAGTTTAGGGGTTATTAGAGTAAGGGCTTTTATTGCAACGGGGGTTTGCACCTTGTGTCTTTTAGTTTTTTTTAACTTGCTGGCTCCTTTGAAATCAATTGGGTTATTTTGATATTGCAAACACAATATCCTGTGGTTAACTTTTTGAGTGTGTCAGGTTTCATGCAAGCTCAATCTTTTTACTTTCAACTTGTAATACAAGTGCTACCCAACGAACGCAAAAATTTAACCTTTAGCAAAGTTAAAGCTCAAGTGTAAATTTTGAGTCCTGATAATATTATCCATAGAAAAAAGCTAGTATTTTTCATACTTAGGTACTACATTTAATTTGCTTTGGGTGTACAAAAATCCCATCTGTAGGTAAGATTACATTTGAGCTTTTGATATTACAGCTTAGCTAATAATCAATCCTTATTAATCTCTTCAATTCGCATTCCAATAAAATCCATGTGCTAAAAAAAATGACCCAAGCATCTATATTTACAGTTTCAGTCAGTTTACTTTTCTTTCAATAATTTTGAACTGACTGTCAAGTATGTGCACCAATCAGCAACTTAATTCCAAAATCAACTCCAATATGAGGTAAAAGCCACCAATTTATGGGCAAGTAACCTAATTTGTAATTAGAATAGATTAAAACTTTACTAGAAGCTTATATTATGTTAAAAAAAAATAAGTGAAACATATGCTAACCACTAAATTAGCACTAATATGTTTTACATTTATCTTATGGGCCTCATAGGTAATAATGCAAGGTTTATATACAAATAAATTGTGTGGTTAATGTGGTATACATTGGTCAAAAAGCTATTGCAACTACTTGAGAGAATCTAATTCTGCAAGAAGGTAGCCCTTGAATGTAGCATGACAAATTACATCGCCGATGCTGGTAGAATGATAATATGTTAGACTGTCATTAAATAAAGTAGGTTGTCATCCTCTGTGATTAAACTTGCCTGTGATCACCGGTCACCCACTGTGTACAATCTATGTTTGTGAGGTGCCTCGTATTTTATCCTTTGTTTTTTCCAGGCTTTTTAAACATCAGCTAAGGCAACTCTTGCTCTGTGTTAATGAGTAAAAAAAGAACTTTAATATCTCACCAAGTTTCATAATAAAGTAAAACTATATATATATATATATATATATATATATATATATATGTGTGTATAATATTATTTAGTTTTGTTGTTTGCATGGAGACTAGTTTATAATGACCTCCTAATGTATTTGAATGTAGTGTTTTTCAGTAATTTATTACATAGGTTAAAAAAGCTACTAATTTTTGTTTATTTTTTAAAAATTCACACACTTAATCACATAATTATACACATAGGGGGCTAGTTATCAAGCCGTCTACTTTTCTGGCTTCGCCGGCCCAATACGTCCGCCTAAGCTCGCCTACCTTCGCCGCCGCGGACCTGAAAAAAATACGCCTAAGTTATCAAATAAAGCTGTCAAAAAGCCGCGGGGCGATGAGCAGCGGACTGTGAGAGTTATCACTCATCCGATCTCGCTGCCCTTCGGCTTTTTCCCAGCTTTATTGCTAGCCTGTCACTAAGCACTCACACTAAACTACACTGTTCTATCCCTATACCGGCGCCCCCGGAGCCCCCCGCAACTAAATAAAGTTACTAACCCCTAAACCGCCGCTCCTAGACCCTGCCGCAACTCTTATAAATGTATTAACCCCTAAACCGCCGCTCCTAGACCCTGCCGCAACTCTTATAAATGTATTAACCCCTAAACCGCCGCTCCTAGACCCAGCCGCAACTCTTATAAATGTATTAACCCCTAAACCGCCGCTCCTAGACCCCGCCGCAACTCTTATAAATGTATTAACCCCTAAACCGCCGCTCCCGGACACTGCTGCCACCTACATTATACCTAGTAACCCCTAATCTGCCCCCCCTACACCGTCGCCACCTATAATAAATTTATTAACCCCTATCCTGCCCCCCACTACGCCGCCGCCACTGTAATAAAATGATTAACCCCTAAACCTAAGTCTAACCCTAACCCTAAGGCCCCCCTAACTTAAATATTAATTAAATAAATCTAAATAAATTAACTCTTATTAACTAAATGAATCCTATTTAAAACTAAATACTTACCTTTAAAATAAACCCTAATATAGCTACAATATAAATAATAATTATATTGTAGCTATCTTAGGATTTATATTTATTTTACAGGTAACTTTCAATTTATTTTAACCAGGTACAATAGCTATTAAATAGTTATTAACTATTTAATAGCTTACCTAGCTAAAATAAAGAGAAATGTACCTGTGAAATAAATCCTAACCTAAGTTACAATTACACCTAACACTACACTATACTTTAATAAATTATTCCTATTTAAAAATAAATACTTACCTGTAAAATAAACCCTAAGATAGCTACAATGTAATTAATAATTATATTATAGCTATCTTAGGATTTATATTTATTTTACAGGTATCTTTGTATTTATTTTAGCTAGTTAGAATAGTTATTAAATAGTTATTAACTATTTAATAACTACCTAGCTAAAAGAAATACAAAATTACCTGTAAAATAAATCCTAACCTAAGTTACAATTAAACCTAATACTACACTATCATTAAATTAATTAAATAAACTACCTACAAATAACTACAATTAAATACAATTACATAAACTAACTAAAGTACAAAAAATAAAAAAAGCTAAGTTACAAAAAATAAAAAATTAAGTTACAAACATGTTAAAAATATTACAACAATTTTAAGCTACTTACACCTAATCTAAGCCCCCTAATAAAATAACAAATCCCCCCAAAATAAAAAAAAATCCCTACCCTATTCTAAATTAAATAAATTTCAAAGCTCTTTTACCTTACCAGCCCTTAAAAGGGCCATTTGTGGGGGCATGCCCCAAAAAGTTCAGCTCTTTTGCCTGTAAAAGAAAAATACAACCCCCCCCCCAACATTAAAACCCACCACCCACATACCCCTAATCTAACCCAAACCCCCCTTACAAAAACCTAACACTAATCCCCTGAAGATCATCCTACCTTGAGTCGTCTTCACTCAGCCGAGCCACCGATGGAACTGAAGAGGACATCCGGAGCGGAAGAAGTTAATCCTCCAAGCGGCGCTGAAGAAATCTTCCATCTGATGAAGTCATCATCCATGCGGCGCTGAAGAAGTCTTCGATCCGGCCGATGTCATCTTCAAAGAGGCGCTGAAGAGGTCTTCTATCCGGGCGAAGTCATCTTCCAAGCCGGGTCTTGAATCTTCCTTCCGCCGACGCGGAACCACCTTCTTCACCGACGGACTACGACGAATGACGGCTCCTTTAAGGGACGTCATCCAAGATGGCGTCCCCTCAATTCCGATTGGCTGATAGGATTCTATCAGCCAATCGGAATTAAGGTAGGAAAATCTGATTGGCTGATGGAATCAGCCAATCAGATTCAAGTTCAATCCGATTGGCTGATCCAATCAGCCAATCAGATTGAGCTCGCATTCTATTGGCTGATCGGAACAGCCAATAGAATGCGAGCTCAATCTGATTGGCTGATTCCATCAGCCAATCAGATTTTTCCTACCTTAATTCCGATTGGCTGATAGAATCCTATCAGCCAATCGGAATTGAGGGGACGCCATCTTGGATGACGTCCCTTAAAGGAGCCATCATTCGTCGTAGTCCGTCGGTGAAGAAGGTGGTTCCGCGTCGGCGGAAGGAAGATTCAAGACCCGGCTTGGAAGATGACTTCGCCCGGATAGAAGACCTCTTCAGCGCCTCTTTGAAGATGACATCGGCCGGATCGAAGACTTCTTCAGCGCCGCATGGATGATGACTTCATCGGATGGAAGATTTCTTCAGCGCCGCTTGGAGGATTAACTTCTTCCGCTCCGGATGTCCTCTTCAGTTCCATCGGTGGCTCGGCTGAGTGAAGACGACTCAAGGTAGGATGATCTTCAGGGGATTAGTGTTAGGTTTTTGTAAGGGGGGTTTGGGTTAGATTAGGGGTATGTGGGTGGTGGGTTTTAATGTTGGGGGGGGGTTGTATTTTTCTTTTACAGGCAAAAGAGCTGAACTTTTTGGGGCATGCCCCCACAAATGGCCCTTTTAAGGGCTGGTAAGGTAAAAGAGCTTTGAAATTTATTTAATTTAGAATAGGGTAGGGATTTTTTTTATTTTGGGGGGGTTTGTTATTTTATTAGGGGGCATAGATTAGGTGTAAGTAGCTTAAAATTGTTGTAATATTTTTAACATGTTTGTAACTTAATTTTTTATTTTTTGTAACTTAGCTTTTTTTATTTTTTGTACTTTAGTTAGTTTATGTAATTGTATTTAATTGTAGTTATTTGTAGGTAGTTTATTTAGTTAATTTAATGATAGTGTAGTATTAGGTTTAATTGTAACTTAGGTTAGGATTTATTTTACAGGTAATTTTGTAATTATTTTAGCTAGGTAGTTATTAAATAGTTAATAACTATTTAATAACTATTCTAACTAGCTAAAATAAATACAAAGTTACCTGTAAAATAAAAATAAATCCTAAGATAGCTACAATATAATTATTATTTATATTGTAGCTATATTAGGGTTTATTTTAAAGGTAAGTATTTAGTTTTAAATAGGATTCATTTAGTTAATAAGAGTTAATTTATTTAGATTTATTTAATTAATATTTAAGTTAGGGGGGCGTTAGGGTTAGTGTTAGACTTAGGTTTAGGGGTTAATCATTTTATTACAGTGGCGGCGGCGTAGTGGGGGGCAGGATAGGGGTTAATAAATTTATTATAGGTGGCGACGGTGTAGGGGGGCAGGATAGGGGTTAATACATTTAATATAGGTTGCGGCGGGTTCAGGGAGCGGCGGTTTAGGGGTTAATACATTTATTATAGTTGCGGTGGGCTCCGGGAGCGGCGGTTTAGGGGGTAATAACTTTATGTAGTTGCGGCGGTGTAGGGGGGGTCAGATTAGCGGTGTTTAGACTCGGGGTACATGTTAGGGTGTTAGGTGTAGACAGCTCCCATAGGAATGAATGGGATGTCTGGCAGCAGCGAACTTGTACTTTCGCTATGGTCAGACTCCCATTGATTCCTATGGGATCCGCCGCCTCCAGGCTGGCGCTTTGAAAACCAGGTACGCTGGGCCGTAAAAGTGCCGAGCGTACCTGCTAGTTTTTTGATAACTAGCAAAAGTAGTGAGATTGTGCCGCACTTGTGTGCGGAACATCTGGAGTGACGTAAGAATCGATCTGTGTCGGACTGAGTCCGGCGGATCGAAGTTTACGTCACAAAATTCTACTTTTGCCGGTCTCGAGCCTTTGATAACTAAGGCGAATCAGCCTCGCCACAAATACGCTGCGGAATACGCAGCGTATTTGAGGTTGACGGCTTGATAACTAGGCCCCTAAGTGCCAGATTACAAGTGAAGCGGTATTTAACTTCATTAGAAGTAAGCTTTTAGCATGTGTCGGGTAGCACTTGTATTACAGGTTAAAAGTAAAAGGTTTTCGTATGCGCATTAACCCGATGCATGCAAAAAGCCGAAATTAGTATATTGTATTAACATATTCCCCCATAGCGGTTGATGGAGAAAAAAAAAGTGGAAAAACACCCTACTTGTGAGCAAACCCAATTGCATATTCTTAAGTGTGCTAACCCAACATGAAATATGAATATTTCACATTCCAATGTTCTTCACATAGCAGAATATGTTCTATTTATTCATAAACACATATTTCTACAAATATCTGATATTTGTGTGTGTGTAATATATATATATATATATATATATATATATATATATATATATATATATATAATTATATATAGGTATAGATATATACAGAAATATATATTGGAATATCTATTTATAAATTCCTAAAACATATTCTGCTATGTACAGAACATTGCAATGTGAAATATTTACAGTAAATACACAGTATATCACGTTATTAAAAATGAATATTGCATAAATATGAAAATCTTAATGACAAAGATGCCGATCCAGGATCTCTTGAGCTCCAGCGGGCAGCTAACACTGAGTGGTAGATACGAAAGGAAGTAACATCAAAATGTTAAAAACGGCACATAAAAGGGCAATCATCCTTTACGCTTTTCATGCCTTTCAGCACTTAATCATTGGGGGTTAGACTTAGGTTTTTTTAAAATTTATTTATTTTTTATTTAGATTAGGGTGGGCACTTCGTAAAAGAGCTAAATGCCCTTTTAAGGGCAATGCCCAAACAAATGCCCTTTTCAGGGCAATGGGTAGTTTAGGTTTTTTAGTGTTAGGTTCTTTAATTTTGGGGGGTTTACTGTTAGGGGGGACTTAGACTTTTTTCTTCTGAAAAAGAGCTGTTTATCTTGGGGCAATGCCCTGCAAAAAGCCCTTTTAAGGGCTACTGGTAGTTTCTTCTTAGATTAGGGGGTTATTTTCATAGGGATTAGGTATAATTTTTTTAAATTTGATAATTTTGTTTTGTATTTTCTGTAATCTTAGATTTTTTTATTTTCTGTAATTGTAGCTTAAAGGGACAGTCTACACGAGAATTTTAATTTTGACTAGACTGTCCCTTTAATTTATACTTAGTTTATTTTTTATTTTTAAAGTAATGTTAGTTTTTTTTATTTGAATAGTTAGTAACTTTAGTATTTTGTAATTTAGGTAATTTGGGTTCATTTAGGTGGTGTTAGGTTAGGGGGTGTTATGTTAGGCCGCTTAGTAATGGGCTTAGTAATTTAATTATTTATTTGCGTTGTCGGCTTTGGCATTTTAGGGGTTAATACTTTAATAGGTAGTTTGCGATGTTGGGGTTGGCAGATTTAGGGGTTAATACTTTATTTTTAGTTGCAGTGTGGGTTTGAAATAGGGGTTAATACACTTTATTAGTTATTGCGGTTGACAAGTAGATAGATATTGCGCATGTGTTAGGTGATATTTTTGCAGGCAGTTTCGGGAGTTACGGTGCTTCCATACTCAGCGCAAGGCTTGCTGCGGCTGCCTTTGTGTGGCGAGGTAAAAATAGAGTAAGATTTCTCCCTTTTCGCCACGTAAATCCTTGCGCTGAATATTGGATACCGATTTGCGACGCAGTCTCATGTTAGCTTATGGGAGTAAAAATTGCGGGCGGCGGATGAAATATACGTGCCACATTTATATGCGGCGCTGTATATTGGATACCAAAACCGCATAAAAACCAGCATCACCCACAAAAGCCGGCGACGCGCTGTATATTGGATACCAAAACCGCATACAAACCGGCGTCGCCGGCTTTTGTGGGCGACGCCGCATATGTAATGGGGCCCGATAATGATGAATTTAGTGGAAAAAGCATAAGCCAAACTTTGTTAAATTATTGTGATCGACCCCCATATTATAATATTTAATATTGGTTAGAATAAAGCTGTTGAATTTTCTTAGTGCAAAGTATAGGTTTTAGCTAATTCTAGTCAAAAGGATGATCTTCCTGGAGTCAGTCTGAAGTAATCGATGACTCCAGACTAGTCATCAGAGGCCATCCTGAAGTATGCCCACAGGCCGAAATATTCACTGGCTGTTCATGCTTGTGAAGTAATCATTAAGGTAATCTGCTAATCCTTCTGAAGTTGTCACCCAGAATTCTTTACCTTAGCTGATGACTTTACAAGCCTGATGATGTCTGATGATGTGCAAAGGTCTTCTAAAGTAGTTTGATGATCATCCAATGACTTCAGGATGATCTCTAAAGTAATCCAGTTTGTCTTGGGAACTCAATGCAAAGCCACTGGAAAATCACACAATGGCTCTCATTTATGTATACACAAGAATGGCAGATAGAACTTGTCATCCGCATAGGAAATAACTGCCCTGACACAAAAGTGTTATCAGGTAAATCTATTTTTCATGCAGATATGCATATAAACATGCCTATCACTTCTTTAAAGCGATAGAAATTCATGGGTGCATTTCAGTTTGAAATAGAAGCATTTTTGCTAATGGAAGTATATTGCAAATATGCTTCTCTTTCAAATTGAAAGGCACCCATGTGTATTTCATTTTTGATCTTTCTAGTTATTACTGTTTTTCAGCTGCTTACATACAAATGCTATGAGGGCCCTGTGCTATATATTTCAAACACCATGGCTGCTCAGACAGCTGACAGGGGTGTTTATTGCTTTTATGAAGATGTAATTTGTGTCATGCAAGCAACTGTATACTCTCTGAGAAGGTGTGGTGTTTGAATACAGGTGCAAGGGCCCTCAACAGAATCCCCCCCCAATCTCTCTATAACTGTCGAAAACTCCATCATTACCCCCTACACTGCATGCCTGATGTCTTGGGGTCACATTTGACTCAGATCTTTCTTTCACTCCTCACATTCAGTCCTTGGCTGAATCCTGCCACTTCCACTTTAAAAACATCTCTAAAATTAGACATTTCCTTACACAAGACACAACTAAGATTTGAACCCACTCTCTCATCCTTTCCCGCCTTGATTACTGCAACTCTGTCCTCTCTGTTCTCCCCAGCTGCTGCCTAGCTCCTTTACAATCCATAATGAATACCTCTGCCAGGCTCATCTTCCTTACACGTCACTCTTCATCTGCTGCACCTCTCTGCCAATCCCTTCACTGGCTTCCTCTTACCTCTAGGATTAAACACAAAATTCTCACTCTGACATACAAAGCCCTCAGCTGCACTGCTCCCCCCTATATTTCAGACCTTGTCTCCAGATACTCTCCCTCCCGTCCCCTTCACTCTGCTCATGACCTCCTACTCTTCCTACTCTCCTCCTCTCTTGTTACTTCCTCACACTCTTGTTTACAGGACTTCTCCAGACTGGCTCCCATCTTGTGGAACTCTCTGCCTCACTCCACAAGACTTTCCTCTAGTTTCTTTATACCAGTTCCTCTCCTTCATTGCTATCCCCTTGAACCCCCTTAGCATGTAAGCCTAAGAGCCCAAAAGTTTGTAGATCACCTTCTTAAGAGCTGACTACAACAGTGCAACTCTTGGTAGAGCTCTCTACCCATTTGATCCCTATAAATGTTTCCTTATTTTCCGCCTATGTTTGTAGCGCTGCAGAATCTGTTGGCACTCTACCAATAACAGATAATAATAACCGATAATAATATGTGTAAAAGTTATAACTTTTACTAGATACATTTTTGATAATGGATGTATATTGCAAAAATTATATTTCACATTGAAATACATCCCTGCACATTTAATTTGACCTTTCTATCCCTTTAAGTAGAGCAATTCCAAGCATGTTTCTCTAAAGCTCTCCACTTAGGCGACATTCCCAAATAAGATACTTCAGTGCTGGCTAAATGAAAAGGAGAGAGGTGATGACAAGAGGAAGTGAGACCAAGGGCAAGATAGTTGCTTGTGTGGCTTCCAAAGAACCTTGTTGTAAAGGTGAGATCATGTTTGATATTCATATTGTCATGCATATACCTTTAAGGAGATTGATCACCTGGTTACATCCTGCCTATAAAGCCTCACCTTTCCCATAATTCATTGCTTGGTAATTTGAATCCTTGCTAGATACACTAGCTGCTCTTTTGCCCAGCCGTTTCCTGAATTGAGGATTATCCTTTTGTGTCTTTTTCTCTCATTACGGATACAACATATCATTTCTTGCTAATACTGTGAGTATTGTGGGACTTCCACTCAGAAGACTATTTTAAAACAAACTGCATAACTCTACAAATATGTGTAACTACGAGCTAAAGGGATCATTCTAAACTTGTTTGCAAATGTTACCTGTCTAACGTCATTACAGCTAACCCCCTGGTTCAGCTTCACGGCTTCAGTTGCCGCTACTATTGTTTTTCAGTCTCACTATTTTCTTTCAGTGTAGAGCCGGATCTACTTTTCTGTGTTTGCGGTCACGCAGCCCGCTCTCTTCACTCTCTCTCAGACCAGCACCGGAGCATAACGTTTCGTCTCACTCCCTCTTGTTCCGTTCAAGTCTCCAAGTAATTAATTTAGTAAAAGTAAGTACCGGTCTTACAGTTATTCCTAACAATCTGGTATATATTTAGACTTAAGTTTATGTGTACACATTGGTTAACGGTACTAGAAATCTTCACTCATAATTACCTTTACAGTGTAACTTACCATTGTAACAATTGTTGCTGTTAACTAGTGTGCTGCCAGAAGTGATTTAATCGACTAGTTCATAAAACACTTCTAAAACACTAATTATATATTAATTGCTTGCTTCACAATTCTGGATTATTTCAGTGATATTTCAGATCTGAATCAAGCTACAAAAAACATAATATGAAGGCATAAATATATTATGTTAACCAAGTTTCTTTGTATCTCTCATCTGCAAAAATAGATCCACACTGCTGTTTAGCATTACACATATACAGGGCTGGACTGGGAGATGAGACCGTACCTGGAGAATTTGGAAGACTGGCCTGCCCCCTACCAGCAAAACCAACCCTGCACCCCAGGCCCCCTCCCTGGCTCAGTCATGGCCGTTATTTTTGAGCTTCCAGGGATGGAGTGGCCTTGATACATAAATACACTATGTTGCTCATTGTCCTGTCTGTGAGGCTCCTTCTGTAACTCCACCTAGAATGGGGCCCTGCGGCACCAGTGGCCCAACAGAAAAACTCCTGGCATCCCAGTGGGCCAATCCAGCACTGTTCATACATCATCACTTCACCTAGTTTTTCCAACGTTTCATTATGTGAGGTGCCCAATACATGATATCTCACATATCAAATGTGAACATGTAGCAATATGGAAAACAAATAATTACAACGACAACAATTAGGCAACATGCTTGTAAAAATGTTTATGTTAATATTTGTAAATAATTATTAATAATGATATTTCTGTTTTGTTATGGTAAAGTAGTCGCTCTG
This sequence comes from Bombina bombina, assembly GCF_027579735.1. Classification (NCBI taxonomy): domain Eukaryota; kingdom Metazoa; phylum Chordata; class Amphibia; order Anura; family Bombinatoridae; genus Bombina; species Bombina bombina. The sequence goes on along the minus strand of NC_069503.1, from coordinate 495,389,777 downwards.
AGTAGAACAAAATGTTTCTCTAGAAGTTGGCCAGGCATATCTGGGTATTCTAGATGCATAGTTAGGATTTTTAATTTACTCCTCAGCCCAGACTGAAGAATTCATAATGTCTCCATAGTCCCTGTGAAGTGTCTAATCTCCCAGTCTCATCTCCCATGTCTCGCTATTTTAAAGCTGATGAGGTAGACTCACCTTTTATTTTATTCTTCTTTAAATCTTTTCAAGTTATCTTTTATTGATATGTTAAAGTGGATATTTATGTGAATAATATCTCACTGATGTGCAATAAATCAATTAAACAATGATGTACAATAAAACATGTCCTAAATTTCTGGAAAATGTCTTTAGAAAGTTTATTTGTTTTCTTCTAAATGAAGCTGTCATGTTGCCATATTTTTCAGTTGAAAGTGTTTATTATTAACATGTTTTTACAGTTAAATACTTAGACAGAAAACGTTTGTTTAAACATTAACAGGGAATGTGTTTTCATATTTTTTTTTTCACACCATCAGAGAACAAGAAAAAAAAACATGAAGGCTACATCTGTGTTTTAACCAATTAGAATTGAACAACTGTGCCAACTCTTGGCTATTGCATAAAGGGCTATACAAATGTGTCAAAAAATGCTGCGTGTGTGCGTTCATTACTGTATCCGACAAGTTTAAATCGGAAGTGACAGGGGAAACTGCCCCTATAAACAGTTGCCTCAATTGTACATCCACTTATGTGATATATGTTTTGACATGTGTGAAATGTCACATACAGTAGGTAGGACTCACAACTAATAAGGTAAAAATATGGATTAGGAATCACTTATCAACCATATAAGCTAGAGAAGCATCAACCCCTCTGGTACAAAACTTTGATAGATACCATCAGAAGAGCACTGCCAGTCTAAGATGGCAAGCAATAGAAAAAGTCATGTGCCCCCCGAGAGGTGGTGATCGGAATAGATTATTAGGAAAGAGAGAAATGTATTGGATTTTCAAACTCCAATCTAGAGTTACTTTAGGGCTAAATTCCAAATATTATTTGATTAATTACTGGAAGTGACACCACTGGAGGGTATTAAATTGTTTTACACACATGCAGACATGATGATCACACCATTTTTTGTATATTTCTTTATGCTTTCTTATAATATCTCCCACCCCATAGGCAAAATATATAAGATCACATATTCTATATGCAACTGTACATGCATATGTACAGTATATTTGCCTATATGATCTGGCTTTTAAGGGAATTGTGCTGCTTTGGTATAATATATATATAAAATATGTAAAATATATATATTTTTTTTCATTATAATTATGTAATATTTTTAGCATGTAACTATTGTCTGGAGGAAACGCTACTTTGTAAACTATCACTTGATACTTATATCATAAAGTTTATTTCATGACCCATCCAAAGTTACACATAGACATTTCTGAGTGCGAATATCTCTTTAAATTTAAACAGGCATCAAATTGCAGTGTTTTTCTTAAAGGGACAGTCAAGTCCAAAAAAAACTTTCATTTTTCAAATAGGGCATGTAATTTTTAACAACTTTCCAATTTACTTTTATCAACAATTTTGCTTTGTTCTCTTGGTATTCTAGTTGAAAGCAAACCTAGGGAGGCACATATGATAATTTCTAAGCCCTTGAAGACCGCCTCTATTTTATTTACTTTTCACAGCAGGGGAGAGCAAGCTCATGTAGGCCATATAGATAGCATTGTGATCACGCCCGTGGCTAGTGGCAGACACTGCACTAATTGGCTAAAATGCAACTATATGCAAAATAACTAAAAGTCATGTGATTAGGGGCGGTCAGAAGATGCTTAGATACAAGTTAGTCACAGAAGTAAAAGTGTATTAATATAACTGTGTTGGTTTTGCAAAAAACTGGGGAATCGGTAATAAAGGGATTATCTATCTTTTTAAACAACAAAATTTCTGGTGTTGACTGTCCCTTTAACCAATCATTTTCACTTTGAGTTCTTAAATATGTGAACAACTGAAAGATCCATAGCTATGATTACGGCTGAATAGCCGAAACATGTTAGCGGATCTCTGCTGTATGTTGCCTTGTGACCCATGAATGTTCTTTTAATCACGTTTCAATAAAGGATTACGTTTTATCATCACTGCTCCAGAAGTTCTTGCCTTTCTATATATTCATATACATATATATTTAAACTTTGCTGCCCAAAGCTGTGGGACGTACCCCCTTCACTGCGCTAGATTCTGTACCGTGTCTATCGGCATCAGAATGAGGCTCTTGTGAGCACAAAGCTTCCACGTAATGTGAACGTGAAGTTGTTTTCACTGCACTTCACTTGTAATGCTAGCGTACTTTTGCGTGTGCTGGTATTACAGAGTGAAGTGCAAATATTGCTCTTGATAAAGCCCAATCTTGTGCTTCACACATAATCTAGCCCTTAACATTTCAAAAAGAAAAGAAGTACAACATATTAAAGAGAAGGAGGCCTGAGTGAATTTTCAAAGGGTCAATGCTTTTTAAAAAAAAAAAAAAAAAAAATCCTATTAAACTTTACTTGATGTATGGGGATTCCACCAGGGCTTTACTTTGGACTAGGCCAACAAAGCCTTTGTCTAGGGTAGCAAGATATGGAGTGGCAGCAATTTTTAAGGGGTAGTTTTAGAAATGCATGATGCATTTCTACTTCTATCTATCTATTGGTTACTTATAGAGTGCAAGCTAATCACCCGTGAGGGTCTCAAGGCGCTAAGGGAAAGCAGATAGTAGGAGCGGGGAGGGGGGAAGGTGATGGGTGTGCAGTTGAAGAGCCAGGTTTTGAGGTCCTTTCTGAACTTTGTAAGCGAGGTGGATTGTCTGAGGTGCAGCAGGAGAGTGTTCCATGTCTTTGATGCTATGTAGGAGAAGGATCTTCCGCCCACTGTGGGTTTGCTGATGCGGGGAATGACTGTGAGTGCTTGGTTGGCCGATCGTAATTGTCTGGCGGGGGTGTAGAAATTTACGCGGTGGTTTATGTATTCGGGTCCGATGTTGTGTAGGGCCTTGAATGCATGGGTAAGGAGCTTGAAGGTGACTCTCTTGTTGATGGGGAGCCAGTGAAGGTTCCTTAGGTGTTCGGTGATGTGGCATTGGAGAGGGATCTTGAGGATGAGTCTGGCTAAGGCGTTCTGGATACGTTGGAGTCTCTTTTGGAGTTTGATGGTGGAGCCGGCGTAGAGTGCGTTGCCGTAGTCCAACTGGCTGCTGACAAGGGTGTGGGTGACTGTTTTCCTGGTTTTGGTAGGGATCCACTTGAAGATTTTTCGTAGCATGTGTAGGATGTGGAAGCAGGTTGAGGTGATGGCATTGATTTGTCGGTTCATGGAGAGTGATGAGCCCAGAATGAAGCCTAGATTTCGTGCGTGGTCGGTTGGGGTTGGAGGGTGACCAAGGGCTGTGGGCCACCAGGAGTCATCCCATGCGGATTTATTGGGTCCGAGGAGGAGGTCTTCAGTTTTGTCCGTGTTCAGTTTGAGCCGGTTGTCATTCATCCAGGCGGCTACTGCTGTCAAGCCTTTGTGGACGTTCTTTTTGCTGGTGGTGGGATTTCGGATGAGTGAGATGATTAACTGGGTGTCGTCGGCGTAGGAGACGATGTTGAGGTCATGGCATCAGACGATGGCTGCGAGAGGGGCCATGTAGATGTTAAAGAGGGTGGGGCTTAGTGAAAAGCCTTGTGGTACATCACAGTTGACTGGTGTGGGTTTGGAGGAGAAGGGAGGGAGCCCATGAGGAAGGAGGTGATCCATTCCAGGGCTTTGCTGCGTATGCCAGCGTCGTGTAGGCGGGCGCAGAGGGTGTTGTGGTCGACCATGTCAAAGGCTGCTGAGAGGTCTAGGAGGATCAGGGCGGCAGTTTCTCCTCGGTCGAGCATGGCGTGGATGTCATCTGTGGCGGCGAGGAGGGTGGTCTCGGTGCTGTGGTTGCTTCTGAAACCAGATTGGGAGTGGTCCAGGGTGTGGTTGGCCTCAATGTGGTCAATAAGTTGTGAGTTGATGGACTTCTCTATGACTTTGGCCGGGAAGGGGAGTAGAGAGATGGGGTGGTAGTTATTCGGGTCTGTGGGGTCTGCCGAGGGTTTCTTCAGCAGGGGTTTCAGTTCTGCGTACTTCCAGACATCTGGGAAGGTGCCGGTTTTGATGGAGCAGTTAATGATGCGGCAGAGTTCAGCTCATATATTATATCATGGACATTTTTAAATTATAAACTGAGCATTAAACAAAATCCATCTGAGGCCCTCCACACAGCTCTCTGATGGTTAAAAGTAGATCTCATAGTAAGGTAAATATATTTAAACAGGCATGAAACCCAGAATTTTCCTAACAAGATTCAGACAGAAAATAGAATTTTAAAAAATGCTTCCAATTTACTTCTATTATAACATTTGCTTGGTTTTCATGTTATTCTTTGTTGAAGAGATATACAAATAGGTAGCGTGTACCTGACTGGAGCAGTACATGGCAGGAAAGAGTGCCGCAATGCAGGAAAGAGTGCTGCAATCTAGTGCTCTTGCTAATGCATAACATCCTGCAAAATCTGCTGCCATATAGTGCTTCAGAAGTGCATTTTTGCTATCACTGTACTTGAACAGAAATAGAGTCTTATTTTTCATTTTATTTACCTATCAAAATTATATTTTCTTCTTAAGAAGACAACCCAAAATATTAATCTAGGCCCATTTTACTTATTTGATGACACCATTTCGCCACCAAAGGCAATCATACGGCTAGATTACGATTCTTGCGTTATGAGTAAAGAAAGCAGCGTTAAGCCTCATAACGCTGCTTTTTTACTACTGCTGGTATTACGAGTCTTGCAGATTTAGGGGCACTTACCGCAAATCAACTTACGCAAATTGCGTATAGTCTTTTTTCTATGGGACTTCCATAGCACCGGTATTACGAGCTTGTCCTGGGAGGCCAAAAAGTGAGTGGTACACCCTATCCTGTCAAGATTCGTACCGCATTTTAAAGTCAGTAGTTATGAGTTTTACACTACAAAGCCGTAGCAAAAAACTCATAACTAAAGTGCTAAAAAGTACACTGACACCCATAAACTACCTATTAATCCCTAAACCGCCGCACCTCCCGCATTGCAAACACTAGTTAAATATTATTAACCCCTAATCTGCCGCCCCTAAAATCGCTGCAACCTACATTACAGTTATTAACCCCTAATCTGCCGCCCCCAACGTCGCCGCCAATATACTAAATTTATTAACCCCTAAATCTAAGTCTTACCCTAACCCTAACACCCCCTAACTTAAATATAATTAAAATAAATCTAAAGAAAACCTACTATTAATAGCTAAATAATTCCTATTTAAAACTAAATACTTACCTATAAAATAAACCCTAAGCTAGCTACAATATAACTAATAGTTACATTGTATCTAGCTTGGGTTTTATTTTTATTTTACAGGCAAGTTTGTATTTATTTTAACTAGGTAGAATAGTTACTAAATAGTTATTAACTATTTATAAACTACCTAGCTAAAATAAATACAAATTTACCTGTAAAATAAAACCTAACCTAAGTTACACTAACACCTAACTTAACCCTACAATTAAATAAATTCCCTAAATTAAATACAATTAAATAGATGTAATACAATTACCTAAATTACAAAAAACAAAACACTAAATTACAAAAAATAAAAACAAATTACAATATATTTAAACTAATTACACATAATCTAATAGCCCTATCAAAATAAAAAAGCCCCCACAAAATAAAAAAAAAACCTAGCCTATACTAAATTACCAATAGCCCCAAAGAAATCAGCTCTTTTACCTAAAAAATAAAAATACAAACAACCCCCCCCAACAGTAAAACCCACCACCTACACAACCAACACCCCAAATAAAACCCTAACTAAAAAAAAACTAAGCTCCCCATTGCCCTGAAAAGGGCATTTGGATGAGCATTGCCCTTAAAAGGGCATTTAGCTCTATTGCGACCCAAAGCCCTAACCTAAAAATAAAACCCACCCAATAAACCCTTTAAAAAACCTAACACTAACCCCTGAAGATCCACTTACAGTTTTGAAGATCCAACATCCATCCTCAATGAAGCCGGGAGAAGTCCTCAATGAAGCCAGGAGAAGTCTTCATCCAAGCCGGGAGAAGTGGTCCTCCAGATGGCATCTTCTATCTTCATCCATCCAGCACGGAGCGGGTCCATCTTCAAGAAATTCGGCGTGGAGCAGCCTCTTCTGCCGATAACTACCCGACGAATGAAGGTTCCTTTAAGTGACGTCATCCAAGATGGCGTCCCTTAGATTCCGATTGGCTGATCGAATTCTATCAGCCAATCGGAATTAAGGTTGGGTAGTCATCAGTAGAAGAGGATGCTCCGCGCCGGATGTCTTGAAGATGGACCCGCTCCGCGCCGGATGGATGAAGATAGAAGCCATCTGGAGGACCACTTCCCGGCTTCTTTAAGGATGGATGTCGGATCTTCAAAACTGTAAGTGGATCTTCAGGGGTTAGTGTTAGGTTTTTTTAAGGGTTTATTGGGTGGGTTTTATTTTTAGGTTAGGGCTTTGGTCCGCAATAGAGCTAAATGCCCTTTTCAGGGCAATGGGGAGCCTAGGTTCTTTAGTTAGGGTTTTATTTGGGGGGTTGGTTGTGTGGATGGTGGGTTTTACTGTTGGAGGGATGTCTGTATTTTTTTTCAGGTAAAAGAGATGATTTCTTTGGGGCAATGCCCCGCAAAAGGCCCTTTTAAGGGCTATTGGTAGTTTAGTTTAGGCTAGGGTTTTTTTATATTGGGGGCATTTTTTATTTTGTTAGGGCTATTAGATTAGGTGTAATTAGTTTAAATATCTTGTATTTTGTTTTTTATTTCCTGTAATTTAGTGGGGTTTTTTTTGTAATTTAGGTAATTGTATTAAATTTATTTAATTGTATTTAATTTATTTAATTGATTTTATTGTAGGGTTAGGTTAGGTGTTAGTGTAACTTAGGTAAGGTTTTATCTTACAGGTAAATTTGTATTTATTTTAGCTAGGTAGTTAGTAAATAGTTAATAACTATTTAGTAACTATTCTACCTAGTTAAAATAAATACAAACTTGCCTGTGAAATAAAAATAAACCCTAAGCTAGCTACAATGTAACTATTAGCTATATTGTAACTAGCTTATTTTATAGGTAAGTATTTAGTTTTAAATAGGAATTATTTAGTTATTAATAGTAGGTTTTCTTTAGATTTTTTTTAAATTATATTTAAGTTAGGGGGTGTTAGGGTTAGACTTAGGTTTAGGGGTTAATAACTTTAGTATAGTGGCGGCGACGTTGGGGTAGCAGATTAAGGATTCATAAATGTAGATAGGTGGCGGGATGTTCAGGGTGGCAGATTAGGGGTTAATAATATTTAACTAGTGTTTGCGATGCGGGAGTGCGGTGGTTTTGGGGTTAATATGTTTATTATGGTGGTGGCGATGTTGGGGGTGGCAGATTAGGGGTTAATAAGTGTAGGTAGGTTGCGGCGACATTGGGGGCAGGAGATTAGGGGTTAATAAATATAATATAGGTGTCGGCGATGTTGGGGGCAGCAGATTAGGGGTTAATAAGTATAATGTAGGTGGCGGTGATGTCCGGAGCAGCAGATTAGGGGTTAATAAGTATAATGCAGGTGTCGGCGATGTCGGGAGCGGCGGATTAGGGGTTAATAAGTGTAATATTAGGGGTGTTTAGACTCGGGGTTCATGTTAGGGTGTTTGGTGTAAACATAAATTTTGTTCCCCCATAGGAATCACTGGGGCTGCGTTACGGAGCTTTACGCTGCTTTATTGCAGGTGTTAGACTTTTTCTCAGCCGGCTCTCCCCATTGATGTCTTTGGGGAAATCGTGCACGAGCACGTACAACCAGCTCACCGTTGACTTAAGCAGAACTGGTATTGGAGTGCGGTATGGAGCTTAATTTTGCTCTACGCTCACTTCTTGTCTTTTAATGCTGGGTTTCTAAAAACCTGTAATAACAGCGCTGTAGGTAAGTGAGCGGTGACAATAACGTGCAAGTTAGCACCACACCCCTCATAACACAAAACTCGTAATCTAGCCGATATTAAATAAATCAGTTTCACAAACTTTGGGTTTCTCACAGAAATTATTTACATAACGCTTGTGTAATCATGACACAAATTATTGCAAAAGCTTCTCTGGGACTACACTGTGTAGAATCATACACATAATCTATACACTGAAAAAAGGAGTTGTGGAATATCTCAAAAGTTGAGATATTCCACAACTTCTTTTTTTCTGTGTATAATATTTTTTATTTTATTTTTTCCTGCAGTGTAGGGAATCATTCCTCACTCTCCCACCTACCTGATCCCCCAAGCAGCTCTCTAATCCTCCCCCCCTCCCAGTAGTATCTGTATGCCAGTACCCAATTTTGAGTATTTTTTATGTTATTTATTTATCAATATTTTTCGCTGTAGTTTAGTGGTGCCCCCTCATCATCCCCACCTCCCTCCTTCCCTCAATCATTTTGTAGCCCCCCACCCCACTCTGATTTAATTTTTTTCTGTAGTGTGGCTTCCCAGCTCTCCCTCTCCCAAATTTTGTTTTTGGCAGTAAAGGTCGCACCTCTCCATCCCTTCTCTTCCTCTCTTCCACTGGACCACCCCCTCCTCCCCACTCCCTCCATCTTTCTACTGGGCAGCCCAGCCTTAACGTTTCTGAATTAAATACAGTAACCTTGTGATCACTGTGATTCACTATTTCAATGATCACTTGACTGCCCCTGGGCTCTGGACAGAGCAAGTCAATTTCTGGGACTGCCGGCGGGTGAGGAACTGTGGAGAATCCCCTGGGAAGCGGCCAAAAAGGAAGGACATACCATTACGTCACTAGGGTCCATATGACACTGTGTTTTTCTGACATAATGGCACGTCCATTTGTCCAAAGGGGTTAAACTTGTATGCTCTATCTGAATCATAAAAAATAAAAAATAAATATGTTGGGGTTTATGTCTCTTTAAATGTAAAATGCACAGATAAAATACAGTGTTTTATTTTTAAGCTATAAAGTATCTTAAAAAAGCACTAGAATGCACTGCATATCTATGAGATGCACCCTGCTAAAAAGAGAGGTATATTGGTCATTAATGAAGCATGGAAACTATCACTGCAATGATACAGTTTTAATTGCTGCAATCATTCTACAGCTACACTCTATCTTCTAAATGTTAATGTGAAATTAATCATTTGTAATTAGATGTAACATTTTGTTTTTGTAACATTGCCTGGGTTTTACATGGTAATACCATAGGAACATTAATTTGAGACTTATGTAATTACTAAATGTAACACCAAATACATTTTATGATTACAATATCATTTTTATACTTATGCATGTGTACAGTCTAAATCAGATTAAAAATGTTAACAGGAATACAACATCCAAACTCAAATAATACATGAATATCTAAGAATAAGACCATAATTTAATATATATTTTAAAACAAAATTAAAAATACAAACACTTTTAACTTAAAGGGACATTCCATAGATGCATTACTTTTTGGAATAGAAACATATTTGCAATATAAATATATTGGCAAAAATGCTTATAGTAAAACTTCTCACTGTTTTAGTATCAACATTTTTCTTTGCACGTGCATGTGAAGAATTGACAGATATTCTCAGTGCGCCATTATTTTAAATACTGTAGCTGCTCAGAGAGTCAGTGGGGCTTGTATCATGTCAGTAACTAATTGAGAGTGAGATTACAAGTCGACCTGCAAATCTGTTTTTCACAATTGCGAAAACACAGTGCGCGTCAAGGTTTTTGCGAATTCGGATTTGCACAGATATTATTTATTTTGCGCGCTCGTTAACCCACGTAGTCTAGACAGCAATATCGCGTGCACGTTCATATATTCCCCCATAGACGTCAATGCAGAAGACAAATAGAAAAAAAAACTAACGCCCTAATCTGTTGCGCATAGCACATAGCATATTCTCCTCGAAAAGTGTACATGAAAATGCAAATATTTCATAATGCAATAATTTTTTGTTAACAGAATATGTTCTATTTATTTGTAAATAAATATTTCTCTATATATGTGATGATTTTGGACATATACCAGTATATCTATTTATAACGAGATATGTATTATGAATATACATACTGTATGTCTAGATATTTCTAGATCTATATGTGAATATCTCTTTGAAAAGCCATCTCAGATATTGTTTAATGTTCATTATAAACTTGTAATAGTTTCATTATCTCCATAGTTAAATGTATCTCTATACATATAAATGAATGTTTCTTGGTGTATGTGTTTGTATGTCAATGTACAATCCCTTCGTCAGCTTTGTTTTTCTAACACCCGTGATCTCTCATCTTTGAGCCCTTATAACTTTTGTGTACAATATTTTTTAATAATTTTTATTAGACAGTGTTATTATGAGTGTACCTGTACTTTGTGATGTATTTTTAAAGTGTTTTGTGAAACTTTTTTGTTGTGGAAAACTGTTAACTACAACTCTTAGAGCACGGAAAAGATTGATGCGTAAAAAGCGATTGCGTGCGCAATTACGATTTTTCAAGACGTAATATCTGCGCAATGAAATTTGGTTGCGAAAAGACCATATCGCGTGCATTAAAGACATACCACGCGACTTGTAATCTTGCCCTGAGTGTTTACCAGATGGTACAAGCACCTTAGGCTCTCTGAGTAAGTGCTGAGTTTAAAACGCTGGTGCACAGTGCATACTTAAATACACTTTTTAAACCAATATAGCTTTGATTAGAAGCATTTTTGCTAATACATGTTTATTACAAAAATGTTTCTATTCTAAACTGAAATGCATCCATGTGGATTTAAGTTTTGGTTGGAATGTCCCTTTAAATGAAAGCAGATAAAACCTTGATTTCAGTCATGCTGCTAAATATCGGCTAGATTACGAGCTTTGCGTTATGAGGGGTGTGGTGCTAACTTGCAAGTTATTGTCACCGCTAACTTCCTACAGCGCTGGTATTACAGGTTTATAAAAACCCGGTGTTATCAGGCAAGAAGTGAGCGTAGAGCAAAATTGAGCTCCATACCGCACTCCAATACCAGCACTGCTGAAAGCTGCAGTGAGCTGGTTTTACGTGCTCGTGCACGATTTCCCCATAGACATCAATGGGGAGAGCCGGCTGAAAAAAAGTCTAACACCTGCAATAAAGCAACGTAAAGCTCCGTAACGCAGCCCCATTGATTCCTATGGGAAACAAAATTTATGTTTACACCTAACACCCTAACATGAACCCCGAGCCTAAACACCCCTAATTTTACACTTATTAACCCCTAATCTGCCGCCCAACATCGCCGACACCTATATTATATTTATTAACCCCTAATCTGCCGCCCCCAACGTTGCCCCACTATAATAAACATATTAACCCCTAAACTGCCGCACTCCCGCATTGCAAACACTAGTTAAATATTATTAACCCTTAATCTGCCGCCCCTAACATCGCCGCCACCTACCTACATTTATTAACCCCTAATCTGCCGCCCCCAACGTCACCGCCACTATACTAAATTTATTAACCCCTAAACCTAAGTCTAACCCTAACACCCCCTAACTTAAATATAATTAAAATAAATCTAAATAAAACCTACTATCATTACCTAAATAATTCCTTTTTAAAACTAAATACTTACCTATAAAATAAACCCTAAGCTAGCTACAATATAACTAATAGTTACATTGTATCTATCTTAGGTTTTATTTTTATTTTACAGGCAAGTTTGTATTTATTTAATAGTTACTAAATAGTTATTAACTATTTACTAACTACCTAGCTAAAATAAATACAAATTTACCTGTAAAATAAAACCTAACCTGTCTTACACTAACACCTAACCTTACACTGCAATTAAATAAATTACCTAAATAAATACAATTACCTAAATTACAAAAAAACAAACACTAAATTACGCAAAATAGAAAAAGAAATGATCAGATATTTAAACTAATTACACCTAATCTAATAGCCCTATCAAAATAAAAAAAGCTCTCCCAAAATAAAAAAAAACCCTAGTGTAAACTAAACTAAACTACCAATAGCCCTTAAAAGGGCCTTTTGCGGGGCATTGCCCCAAAGAAATCGTCTCTTTTACCTGTAAAAAAAAATACAAACACCCCCAACAGTAAAACCCACCACCCACATAGCCAAACCCCCCAAAATAAAATCCTAACTAAAAAAAACTAAGCTCTCCATTGCCCTGAAAAGGGCATTTGGATGGGCATTGCCCTTAAAAGAGCATTTAGCTCTTTTTCCGCCCAAAAGCCCTAATCTAAAAATAAAACCCACCCAATAAACCCTTAAAAAAACCTAACACTAACCCCCGAAGATCCACTTACAGTTTTTGAAGACCCGACATCCATCCTCAAGAAGTGGCAGAAGTCCTCATTGAAGGTGGCAGAAGTCTTCATCCAAGCGGCTGAAGTCTTCATCAAACCCCGCAGAAGTTTTCATCCAGACGGCATCTTCTACCCTCATCTATCCGGCGCGGAGCGGCTCCATCTTCAAGACATCCGGCGCGGAGCATCCTCTTCAATCGAAGTCTTCTTGCAGAATAAAGGTTCCTTTAAGTGACGTCATCCAAGATGACGTCCCTTGAATTCCGATTGGCTGATAGAATTCTTTCAGCCAATTGGAATTAAAGGTGAAAAAAATCCTATTGGCTGATGCAATCAGCTAATCGGATTGAGCTCACATTCTATTTGAGGATTAGAACAGCCAATAGGATTTTTTCACCATTAATTCTGATTGGCTGATAGAATTCTATCAGCCAATCGAAATTCAAGGGACGCCATCTTGGATAACGTCATTTAAAGGAACCTTCATTCTGCAAGAAGATGTCGATTGAAGAGGATGCTCCACACCGGATGTCTTGAAGATGGAGCCGCTCCGCGCCATCTGGATGAAGACTTCTGCCTGTCTGGAGGACTACTTCTGCCGGCTTGGATGAAGACTTCTCCCGGCTTCGTTGAGGATGGATGTCCGGTCTTCAAAACTGTAAGTGGATCTTCGGGGGTTAGTGTTAGTTAGTTTTTTTTTTAAGGGTTTATGAGTGGGTTTTATTTTTAGGTTAGGGTTTGGGCACTTGAAAAAGAGCTAAATGCCCTTTTAAGGGCGATGCCCATCCAAATGCCCTTTTTAGGGCAATGGGGAGCTTAGGTTTTATTAGTTAGGATTTTATTTGGGGGGTTGGTTATTTGGGTGGGGGTTGTTTGTATTTTTTTTACAGGTAAAATAGCTGATTTCTTTGGGGCAATGCCCCGTAAAAGGCCCTTTTAAAGGCTATTGGTAGTTTAGTTTAGGCTAGGTTTTTTTTTTTATTTTGGGGGGCTTTTTTTATTTTGATAGGGCTATTAGATTAGGTGTAATTAGTTTAAATATCTGATAATTTCTTTTTTTATTTTGATAGGGCTATTAGATTAGGTGTAATTAGTTTAAATATCTGATAATTTCTTTTTTTATTTTGTGTAATTTAGTGTTTTTTTTGTAATTTAGGTAATTGTATTTAATTTAGGTAATTTATTTAATTGTAGTGTAATGTTAGGTGTTAATGTAAGACAGGTTAGGTTTTATTTTACAGGTAAATTTGTATTTATTTTAGCTAGGTAGTTAGTAAATAGTTAATAACTATTTAGTAACTATTCTACCTAGTTAAAATAAATACAAACTTGCCTGTGAAATAAAAATAAACCCTAAGCTAGCTACAATGTAACTATTAGTTATATTGTAGCTAGTTTAGGGTTTATTTTACAGGTAAGTATTTAGTTTTAAATAGGGATTATTTAGTTATTAGTAGTAGGTTTTATTTAGATTTATTTTAATTATATTAAAGATAGGGGGTGTTAGGGTTAGATTTAGGGTTAGGTTTAGGGGTTAATATGTTTATTATAGTGGCGGCGATGTCGGGAGTGGCAGATTAGAGGTTAATAATTTTATTTTAGTGCTTGCAATGCGGGAGGGCCTCGGTTTAGGGGTTAATAGGTAGTTTATGGGTGTTAGTGTACTTTTTAACACTTTAGTTATGAGTTTTATGCTGCAGCTTTGTAGCGTAAAACTCATAACTACTGACTTTAGATTGCATTACGAATCTTGCAGTATAGGCTGTACTGCTCACTTTTTGGCCTCCCAGAAAAAGCTTGTAATATCGGCGCTATGGAAGTCCCATTGAAAAAAAGACTTTACGCAAATTGCATAGGTTAATTTGCGTTACGTCCAAAAAAGTGTGCGGTACAGCTTTTTTGACAAGACTCGTAATAGCAGCGGTAGTGAAAAAGCAGCGTTATAACCCATAACGCTGCTGTTTCACTCATAACGCAAAACTCGTAATCTAGCCATAAGAAAATAAATACATAAGGTTAAGTTTTCTGCTAACAGCTAGAGTGAACATAAACAAAAAGTAAATAAACCTGAGTTTAAATGGAACTATTAGTAAAGATGATCAAAACTGCACAAGGGAATTGGAAAACTAAAGGTGGCACCACATATCATACTCCTTGTGATATCGATATACCACCAAAATATGACCCTAGCTACCCAAGTGTTGAAATAAATAGTGTCAATAAACAAGCTGGGCATTAAAGTCCAAAGTAACAAGACATTGTTTAGCAGCAGTAGTGTAACGTTGATTCAGATAGAGCAAACAATTTTAAACAACTTACCAATTTACTTCTATTATCAAATTTGCTTCATTATAGTGGTAAAATTTGTAGAAGGTGCATCAATGCATTACTGGGAAAAAGCTGAACACATCTGCTGAGCCAATGACAAGAGGCATATTTCTGCAGCCGCCAATCAACATTTTGCTTCCAGTAAAGCATTACCGCTCCTGAGCATACCTAGGTATGCTTTTCACCAAAGATTTCAAGCATAGCAAAGCAAATTAGATAATAGAAGTAAATTTGAAAGTAGTTTAAAATGGTATGCTCTATCCAAATTGTGAAAGTTTAATTTTGATTTGACTGTCCATTTAAAACCTTTATTTAAAATAATACATATTAAAAATATATGCTTCATGTAAATAACAGCCTTTAAATCTGACTGTAAGGCCATTTCATCATGTTATATTGCACATAATACACTATATGGTGCCCCATTTTGTTTTTCTTTTGTGCTGATAAATATATCTGTGAATATTTTTAATATAATCAGAAAATTTTAAAATAGTTTTGTAGTTCAAACACCTACAAACAATTCATTAATGCCCCCAGTATCCTATGGATAATTATTGCATTGTTTGAATTTCCTTCCTCAGATGCCAAAAAAAAAGGAGTAAAGGATTTTTATTGGCATTTTTTGAATGGCATTTTTTGTAGTCCATCATGACAATCTAAACGGAAGCCAGCCTTAAAGGGACATTAAACACTAAATAAATGCTAGATTGAATGATGCATTCAAAGAAAAGATTAGTCCATGACTAACATGTAGATGTATTTTTTTAAAGTTTCATTAGTTGTTTAAAAAGTGACAAAATAAGTGTAAAGTTTTAGTGCCTATAAAACACTGGGAGCTGCCATGTTGTAACTTGTGTTACCTTCTCTGCTGTGGCCAATTAGGGTCAGTTATAAATAGGTCACAAGAGTGTGCAGCCAATGGTTGTGCTGGATTTAACAGTGTTCTGCACTTCCATTTCTAACAGAAACTGAAAAGCTCACAATTTCAGAATGGAATTACAGTCAAAGAGAACAAAATAAATAATGAAAGTATATTGTAGAGCTGTTTTATATATACAATTTATCATTTTATATTACCATCTCAAAGTGTTTAATGTCCCTTTAATACACCAATAGCAAAGCCACACTTTTTTACATCATTCAATGCCAGCAGATTGACAGATGTTCCTTCATCAGAAGAAATGATAGAGTTTCATTTTTTTTAGTATTTCCACTTCATTCTTGAGTGTAGATTTTCAGGAACAAGGAAAACAATATATTATTTTTTTAGCACCAATTCAGATTTAATCTATGCTTTTAAACTATATTTTGTTTTTGAATGAAATATGAAGCAATATATAAATCTTGTGTAAAGTGGTATAATAGTACAGCTATAAAATAAAATGAATTATTCAGGATTATGAACTATTCTATAAATAGAGAATCTCTTAGAAAAAACCTAGAAAGTGACAATCATCAACAAGAAAAGGACCTGTTGCTACTGGCCAAAAGATTGAATAATCCGTAAGCATACTTCAGGAAAAGTAGGATTTGAAGGAGTAAATATTTGTTTTATGTATATTTTACTTGCAATTTGGGTGAGACAAAGGTGGTTTTATAATTAGGATAGTTGGTTCATTAGAGTTAGTGGTGGGGGATTGAGCCAGTGATATTATACTAGTTTGCTGTGGGTAGGCTTTATTTAAGGAGAACAAAATGATTTATGGCTATGAATAAACATAAAAATCAAAAGAAGGTGACACGCTCCTTGTATTTTGTATAAAACTTAGCATTTATTTTCTTAATTAAAAAGAATATATTTACAGCAGTCAAAATCTTGAAATACTTGATAGCGTTGCACACTGGCTTACGCGTTTCGGGCGTTGCCCGTAATCATAGCCTGTTAATGTGCACTACCAGGTTAGTTTAAAAACCCTCTTGCTACACACTGATTGGATAAAATTTAATTGACACTATCTAAGTATAATCACGGCATGAATCTGCACTGCTGTACACTAAACATTGTATTAATTTGTACGTCAGAGAGATATAAGTACTTAACCCCTACTCATAAAAACTCCAATCCATGGTTCAGGGTATAAATGTAAATAATGTACTTTATAATAAATCTGAGACTTAATCCATGTCTATTTATACTCTGCTATAGAGGTCTATACCATTATATCTAATGTGACCTATGCACTTATTAACACATCGGTAATTTAGCACTAACTTTCAAACTTTACAACTCTACAACATACAGTTAAAAAGACAGATTCATAAGTATTTCAATGGCATAGATGGATAAAATTCAAATTCAAAACATCTGTTTATACATTAACAAATACACTGATAAATATGTACATTTCAAAAGCCATTCTTAATATTTGATTTCTGAATAAAAAGTAAACTTACACATAAGAGCTTATTTAAATCCTGTGACTAACTATTTCGGCACATATAGATTCTGGATAAAATAAACTTTTACCTGTAGGATAATAATCAAAGTTAACAGTATTAGAAAATAATATGGCTATGGACTACAACATCATAGTGTATGTTAGAAGAGTTTGAAAAATTTGAAAAATTACTTAGTCTGAAAAAATTGGGGATTCTTTTTAGTGATGATATGTTCTTAAAGGTGGAGGATCAATATATTTTACTTATGGCGGTTACAAGATTTAAAGATCAGACATCCTAACCTCACTTGTTTATAATATAGAGTCATCAATAATTTACAAGATGTGTAAATTGTAACATCAATCTAATGATAATTTACATGAGTACTTGTCTCTTTTAAGGGAAAAACCAAATAATTTGGCTAAACCCAAAACATATAGATGATTATTAAAAGGAAAATAGATGGTTGTCTTCTATATGGAACTTTTTATCTTGACAGTTTTTTTTTATTTTTATTTGTATATATTACTGAACAAATTGTGGATGTGTGTTAATAAGCAAAGTTATTCCCAGAAGTTAATAATGTCATACTTTGAATTGAGACCCAGTGGATGTCTCGTCTGGAGTTTAAATATCCAAAAGATCTCTCTTTTGGCTAGAAGCTTGTCCACATCTCCCCCTCTGTTCGGCACTTTGACCTGTTCTATAGCACACCATCTCATGGTGTTTAAATTTCCATTGTCTAATTCAAAAAAGTGTCGAACGAGGGGGGTTGAGGACTTGCCTCTCTCCAGAGTCGAAAGGTGTTCTCTGATTCTTGATTTAATGTCTCTAGATGTAAGTCCTATATATTGGACATTACACTTAGTGCATCGAATCATATAGATCACATTTTTTGACATGCAATTCATCAGTGATTTTATTGGATATACCTCTCCTGTCACACATGAACTAAACTCCCTGGTTTTGTCCACATAATCACAGGGTTTGCATTTGTTGTGTCCACAACTATACATTCCCCTACTGCTAAGCCAGATACTAGTGTTGCTAGTTTGTTGTTTTAGCAAAGTTGGTGACAATATATTCCCTAGAGTGGGACTTCTTCTGGAGCTACACCTAACTCCCTCCTTGACTAGTTCTGTTAGTTTATCGTCTGCTGCCAAAAGGGGAAAATGTTTTTTAACAATCTGTGTGATCTGTTGATATTGACAGCTGTAACTTGTCACAAAATTAACTCCTTTAAAGTTTCCTTGTGTTTTCTTTTCATTTTTGAAAAGACTTTCTCTGCATATTTTGTTACATTGTTTTCTAGTTCTGGTAATGACATTCTTATGGTATCCTCTTTCCTTGAGTCTGACTACCAATTCATCAGCTTGTTTGTTATACTCTATATCTTGCCTGCAGTTACATTTCAGGTGAATGAATTCACCTTTAGCTACAGCAGCTGCTGTTTGTTTGGGATGACAACGGCTCCCATGTAAAAGGGAATTTCCTGATATTGGTTTCCTGTATGTTTTGGTTGTTATTCCATGTTGTGTACCTGTCAGCGTTAAATCAAGGTAATTTATGTTAGTTAATTATAACTCAAAAGTAAAGGAGAGCCCTATAGTGTTTGTATTGAGGTAGTTTACAAATTCAGGGATTAGATCATTAGACCCCCTCCATATAAAGAGGAGGTCGTCTATATACCTCTTATACATGACTATCTCAGATTTGAAAGCATTTCTATCTCCAAAGATGTGGGAGTGCTCCCACCAACCTAAAAATAGGTTGGCGTATGAGGGGGCAAATTTTGCCCCCATCGCAGTCTCACATCTCTGGAGATAGAATACCCCCTCAAAGAGGAAAAAATTGTGCTTTAAAAGAAATTTGGTTATTTTGAGTACAAATTGCTGAGATTCCTCTGTATAATCAGTATAGTTATGTAGAAAAAATTCAATAGCCTTAAGACCCTCCGTATGGGGTATAGAGGAGTATAGTGATACTGCATCCACTGTGATCCATTTATATGTGTCACTCCAAACTATTTGTTCTGTGATTGTTATGATGTGTTTAGTGTCCCGTACATGTGATTGTAATGTAGTAACTAGGGGCTGTAAGATGGAATCTAGCCATTGTGACAAATGCTCGGTCAATGACCCTATGCCACTCACAATTGGTCTGCCTTTTACCTGATGTAAAGACTTGTGTGTTTTTGGCAAGTGGTGAAAGAGAGGGACTTTTGGATTTTGAACCATAATGTAGTTTGCTGTTTTTGTGTCAAAAAACCCCTCTTCAATACCCTGGTCTACAATATGTGACAATTCTTTGGTGAATGTTTTGGTAGGGTTACTGGTAAGTACTGAGTAGTTGTCCCTATTCCCTAATTGCCTGTTCGCTTCCTCTATATAGTCAATTCTGTCCAGTATAGTTACTGTTCCACCCTTGTCAGAGTTTTTGATGACTATTTCTGTGTTCTCCTGAAGGCTTTTTAGTGCCTGTTTTTCTGATTTTGTTAAATTTGATTTAGTGGGTTGACTCGACATCTTTAAAGCCAAAAGATCAGTCTCTATCCTATTAAAGAATGTTTCAATAATGTTTCCTCTGAAATGTATTGGATAGAAATCTGACTTGGGCTTAAAAGAGGCCCCTTTATGAGTTCGGTCTTGTGTTATGGTTGTTTCTAGTCCTTGCAAAGTTACTATATCACAGGATTCCTCAAAAGACAGAATAGGTTCTCTTATTGATGTACTCTTGATTGTTTCTGTGTCTGTATTGTCCATGGTATTAGTGTCCCCATGAAAATGTTTCTTTAGTGTAATGTTTCTGATCAGTCTATTTACATCAATTATTGTTTGAAAGACATCAAAATCAGTAGTAGGCGAAAAGGACAAACCATACTCCAGTACTTTAAATTGCTCTTTCGTCAGGTTATAATGTGATAAATTTATTACATTCCCTATTTGTACTTTGTATTGGTTTTGGTAGCCCATAATTCGTACCTCTCCTGGCATTGTGTCTCCACTATATTTGGTGCAGGGGGACCTGTCTCCAAGGGAAAAACCTGATCTAATACACTTGTGTTGGTATCTGTGTTAGAGGTTTTTACATTTGTTGTAACGTATTTACTCTGTGTTACAGTGGTTTTGGGTCTCGCTGCCTGTTGTACCTCAGATTCTGTTTGTGTTGTTGTTTTTAATATGCCTGTTGGTATATTACTATCTTCCTCATTCCCTGAGGATTTATCATCTGATGTGGCATCGCCCTCACTGTCTGAGAAGGTAACATTTTTCCCCCCACCACTGCCTTTCTTGTTGTAATGACCTCTACGTTTGTTTTTGTTTTTATTCTTGTTTTGGTTCTTACTGGAGTCAGTATTTTCAAATTCATTGGATCTACATCTATTCTGTAATCTCTGTCTCCTTTGCCAGATATAAACTGTATTATTAACATAATCGTTTTTGTCTCTCAGATACTTGTTATGTTTGTTTTCCATTATGTTTTTCTTGGTTAAACATAGCTATACTTATTTTTACACAATTTTTTCAATTGCGTTTTAATCCACCTTAAATAATAATGTACAAAAGCTAAAACCAGATGTACAACTGCTTTAGGAGCCACTATTAGAAATAAATTGCAAAACTACCAAGAGCACAGACTGGTTTTATCTGCCTGATAATTACAAAATCATCAATTCTTAAGTGCTCTACAAACTGATTTAACATCATCACAGTATATGCCTCAAATATTATACACATTAGTAGCAATACCTCATACAAAATAAAAAAAAAATGTATTTTACTAGAATATTATAATTGGGTAATAAATATTTAAAACACAAAATAAAAATAAGAATTATGGTTATTGAAATGAAAGCAGATAAAACATAATGATCTAGATTTCAACCTTCACCTGATTCATACGTCCATAATTAGTTTTTCTTACTTGGGAAAAATAATATAATTTTAAAACGTATTGTAGTCCAACCACTACACTATCCATAAATATACCATGAATTGTTTTTTTTTTAAGTGAATAATTTCTTAGATTCCTTTTTTACATATTATTCTTAAAGGGACATTCCAGTCAAAATTGAAATGCACATAGATGAATTACATCTTTGAATAGAAAAATATTTGCAATATACATACAGTATATTGGAAAAAATGCTTCTTGTAAAAGTTATCACTGTTTTAGTGTTAAAAAGTTTTTAACACGTGCATGTGAAGCATAGCTAGATATTCTTAATCCACCAGCATTTTAAATACTGCAGTTCCTCAGAGGGCCAGTGGGGGTTGTATGATGTCACCAATTAACAAATTGAGTTATTACATAAAAGTCAAAAGGGAACACGAGCACAACCCACTCTAAGAGTAAAACATTTATTATACACTTAAAAGCGGAAGATAAGAAAACAGACTTACACAAAGTCAGTAAAATATGACCTCGACGCATTTCATCTGGCAACGTCCAGACTTTTTCAAGAGGTTGATACAATGTGTTGAAACTCAGCCCAGTAGGAATGTATATAGTGTCAGTCTAAAATTGACTTGACGCTTGGTGATGCTCTGCATTAAATCTGTTACCGGCATCATCACGGCTACAGTAAGAAGAGTGGTTTATAGGAAAGGGCTCTCTAATAGAGCTAATACCTTATGGAGATTTTTTAAAATATAAAAAATATGTAAATATAAAAAGTATATATAAAACATGTAAATAGAAATCTATTCTATTACACCAGATAAGATTTTGTACAGAATAAAAATTAACAATTAACAATTTCCCCTGAGAAGCATAGAGGAAGCTTCTAATAGTGAAAGGAGCCTATACCCACTAGCGCACAATTTCCCCTGAGAAGCATAGAGGAAGCTTCTAATAGTGAAAGGAGCATATACCCACTATCGCAAAATCCATATATCTTTTGACATATCATCACAGCTACAACCAAGCCTGCTTAGCCAGTTCGTAACAGTGGATATTAACAGAGACAAAGTCTCACAGAATTCTGGGATCACACAGTGAAAACTTTAATTTCTATATTTTACTAACTTTTTGTAAGTCTGTTTTTATTTTGCACTTTTTAAAAAAAAAATTTTTTTATTGAGTTTTCATAATAAAACATTTTGATACAAATCAAATTTATTAACAAAACTAGTTCAGTCTGTAAAAGTGTTATAAGCAAAATACAATTATCGGGATTTTACTCCGAATAGTGTTTCTCAATAAATCAGATATGCAACACCACATTCCACCATGTACATTGGATACCACATCTCACAGTTTATTTCCTCCAATCCTTTCCTTCTCTTTGGAAATCTGTCTCATCCGCCTTACCCCTTCAATATACATAATGTATGGTTCCCAAAGATCAATAAAACGATCTTTAGTGTTTAATAATTCTGCCGTAGCGCTTGACATAGTGTAATGATATTCTATTCTCTTTTCGATATAATCAAAGGATGGGATATCAGTTTTCCAAAATTTAACTATACACAAGCGTGTGACAGTACAAATCATATTAACTAATTTGGAGTGGCTCTTTAGAGGTCCTTCTAAGGGGAAATGTATTAAAGCCTGCTCTGGGGAAAGGGTTATATCTGTTTCTAATATTTCACTTATAAGGGCCAAGGCATGATCCCACACCCGCTTAACCCTGTCACAGTGCCACCACATATGTAAGTAGGTACCTATTTCATTGCATCCTCTGTAGCAATGGTGATGTTCCCTGTCCTGCGCCTTGGCCAATCTAGTAGGGTAAATATACCATCTATGTAGTACTTTTAAGAAGTTTTCTTTTAGCGCTGCGTTGGGGGACAATTTAATGCCTCTCTGGATGTTTTCAGTCCAGGTCTCTATTGACCAGGATCTACCCGGATCTTTTTCCCATTTTATCATGGTACTATTCCCCCCCCCCCTCTTTGATATTAAAGATTGGATATAATAAGGTACTATTCCCCCCCCCCCTCTTTGATATTAAAGATTGGATATAATAATTATGCCCTTCTTATATTCTTTTGTTAAGCACAATGACTCATAAATTGTGTTGTTTGGCCTCATTGTGTTCCCTATTATTTCCTGTACCCTAGATTTGAGTTGTAAATAATGAAACCAAATATTACTATCTGCGTCCCCTAACTCTTCATATTGTTTGAAAGTTATTATCTTGTTATGAACCAAAGTGTCTGCAATGCTATAGAGGCCCTTGTTTTCCCACTTTCCCTGTAGTTGTGAGTTTGTCATTAAATTGATGGGTATTAGGGGTGTTGCCCTAGATTGGCTATTGATTAGTTTTTTATTTTGCACTTTTAAGTGTATAATAAATGTTTTACTCTTAAAGTGGGTTGCGCTCGTGTTCCCTTTTGTGTTTTATTCAGTGGTTTACACGGAGCAGCATCCACAGTTTTACCTTCATAGTATATAACCTTTACCAGATGGGCTCTCAAAGCAAGTGCTGTGTTTAAAATGCTGGGGCTTGGTGCATACTTAAATACAGATTTTAAACAGCTATAACTTTTATTAGAAGCACTTTTGCTAATACATGTGTATCACAAAAATACTTATAATTAAAAGCGAAATGCATCCCTGTGGATTCCAATTTTGGCTGGACTGTCACTTTAATATACTATTAAAAACATATAAGGCCAGATTACAAGTGGAGCAGTAATCAATGCTCCCGCTCAAGCGTTAATTGTGTTAGAAGTAAACTTTTTGTGTTTGTCAGGTTGCGCTTCTATTATGAGTTTAAAGTAATCTGTTTTTGCTCGTGTTCTAACTCAACAAGTGCAAAAAGCCAAACTTATAATATTGCGTGTGTGTTCACGTATTCCCCCATAGAAGTCGATGGAGAAAATAAGGGGAAAAAAACACCCCACTCTCGTGCAAACCTGATCACATATTCTCATGTGTGCTAACCCTACAGGAAAATATTAATATTTTACTTTCTGATGTTCTTTACATACAAAAATATCTTCTATTTATTCATAAATACATATTTCTACATATATCTGATGTTTTTTTTTTGTACAATATATATCTATACCTTTACATCTATACGATTTTATATAGGTGTATATATATATATAGATAGATAGATAGATAGATAGATAGATAGATAGATAGATATAACACACAGAGAAAGTTCAACACTCACTTACAAGCTCTCAGCTAAGCTTAATAGCTTAATAGTTAGTTACTGCATCTGGCCAAATGGGACAAGCCCAGGTACTAGGGATGGGTGAATGTGTAAATTTCCGAATTCGAATGTTAGAATGAATGTTATTACCGAAATTCGAATTACAAATTTGAATGTTGATACGAACGAATATTCTTAAAAATTCTATAATCGAATGCTATTTACAGTTTTTGAATGTCACTTTCTAATTCAAATGTTTATAATTAGATTGAATGTCCACATTCAAAACATTTTTTTTTTTATATATATTTTTTTTATTGAGGTTTTCAACAAGTACAATAATATAATCATGTACATCAAGCATTAGGGATGACATATTGCTGATTGATACAATGTGAAGATATCTTAACAGTACATTTTTTAGAACAGCATAAATGTTATAGTACATATTAAAGTCAAGACATTAAAGTATAGTTTCCTCCAATTACACAAGGAGCCTCCCATGGCCCCTGAAAGTTTTTAAACACTATAGAGCAGGGATTCTTTCCTATGTATGAGTAATATGGTGAAATATATAGGTATGTTGCATTAGATTCAAAAACTAAAACTTGACTTGTAAAAAATAAAAAGGTACTAACAGTCTTGCTAAGCTAGGAAGGGAAAATAAGGTCAATATAATGTTGTACTGTAAGGTTTACTCATGAGGAAAGTAGTTAGAGTGCGGCATGGACAAGATAAGCTGCATAGTTAACCCTCCTAATTTAGGAGGTTTATTATGTGGGGGGTATAGGAGGTGGTAATTTGAGTGTGAAAAGCAAAATATATCAAAGAATTGTGCCTCCCTTAAAAGGCAGAGGAAGCTGTGGTATCATGGCACAGGGTAAACTATCTTTAATAAAACAAAGCACCACAGCTATGTAGAGAGTACCGTGAGCTCATGAGTTACTAGTGGATACTTAAAAATTAGCTAATTGCATGGTGGGCCGATGTTATAGCTGGCATAGCAGAGCCTAAGAATCTAGGTTGATAAATTTGACTTGGGTTATGTATAATTATTCTGAGGAGGGAGACTATACATAATAGCCATAACGCAGGTCCAGCCTACGCTAACGAACATGTCTAATACTTAGGATGAAAGCTGTGCATCATGGTATAGCAATGGCCGTAGCTACAGGTTATGAGCTCTGCACATGTTATAAAAAAATAAAGAATCCAGCATATGTGTACATGTACGCTATCCTTTCTTTTACTATACTTTCAAAACATCTATGGCATCACATTAGGCTTTAATAATAAACAAGAATCTGGAGCTATCTGTAAGGGCATCATGGCATATCTTATTAGTAATTGTTAGTATTCCCCAGCTGACTGCAAAGTCCCCAATCCGAATGTATTCTACCTATCATGACTATAAATATAAAAGTAGAGGGGCTCAAGCATCTCGGCCGTGGGCATAAAAGACATCGGAGGGCAGTTATCTGGACCCTAGGTGATACCATACTACGCATTTTATGCTGGGCTACAAATATGACCTCCAGGGGAAGCTCTTATAACCAATATCTTTCATTATAAGCAAACATTTGGAAACCAGGTATGATAGATACCATGTCTGTCACTCAAAATATGTATAGACTCAGCATATATTCTTACAGGGCTAGGCCCACTGCACCCATGCCAAACAACTAAATTATAAACTATTTTAGCGATGCTTCCTCCATGGCGATGCTGTGATAACTAACAGTAACTCGAAGATTACATGAACATTGTGTAAGTTACCAGTGATTGCTGTGTGGAGAACTATTTTAGGGTTCTCATGTGTGTCATTCTATTCCCATGCCATATTGTAGCAACAGTTCTATGACACATAAGAAAGTTATTGTATTTAGCCCATACCAGCTCTCTCAAACGGAAAATCAGTGTCCAGCTGAAGTGAACCTCCAGGATCCCACTGAAAGGGTAACCAATCTGCACAAAAGATGTAATGGGACTTGAAGATTGGGAAAGAGCAAGGAATTTGTGGCCTTCTGTCACCCAAAATTTGAGCCAAGCTCCTTATGTATTTCTCCTGGAGCGTTGTCATGCCCGGCCAGTACTCAAGTATGTGTACCCTTCCACATTGAAGCCGCATTTCTCTCTAGAATGCTCCCCGATTTTTCATCCGTAGCTGAGCCCTCTAATACCCCACATAATGTAGGAATAACTGTCAGGTTGGTAGGGGTAGATGGAGAGCACTGGGTCCCCCAAGCGCCCCCACCATCACACTCTGCTAGGGTAACTGTGGGGAAGGTTAGCTGTTGAATGGGTTGCGTGCCACTATAGCGAAATGCTTGTCCTCCAGGGCATTATGATGTATTGGAGTAGGCATCATAGCTCATAAAAGAAATCAATTAGCACAAAACAATGCACAAACAGCACCTTTAGTTCCCTCAGTCCCTTTTCATCTCAGGGTTTATGGTGACCGGTGGAATAGAGGAGACTGCCTTCCTCTCAGAGTTCCAATGAAAAAGAGTATCCACAGCACTAGGTAAATGAAAGATGTTTATTCAGGTACAAACATTAAAACATGCAACGTTTCGGGATCCATTCCCTTAATCATGCTACAATACAAGTAATGTCTAAATGCTAGTAAAGGGTTAACTTTTTTCCCCTATAAAGCCTGTGCACACACCTGTTGAATCTATGCATGATTAAGGGAATGGATCCCGAAACGTTGCATGTTTTAATGTTTGCACCTGAATAAACATCTTTCATTTACCTGGTGCTGTGGATACTCTTTTTCAATAAAAGAAATCAATAGTCTCCTCCATAGTAGCACTATTTGCTGCAGGTGTTATCAAGTGAGTGAGGATCCTGAGCCGGGTGTGCACCCCATACGAGTGATCTGCTGTTAAGCTGTTGCGCAGAGTAAAAAAAAAAAAGGAAATAAATGGTACAGGAATATCTCCTCACTTTAGGTACCTCCATAGCTTGATCCAGTTAGCAAGGTAGAATGGGTCACTGCTGAGATGTACACTGACCCATTTCAAGGTGTTTGGACTGGCTTTTTAGCTCTTTATAGTGACAAAGGAATTGAAGCCGTTTTAACTTCACCCGGCAACCAAGATGGCAGCCGGCTTCACTTAGTCACTGTTCGGTCTCCACAAGCCGCAAACTCCTCAAAGATGAGCAGAAACCTGCTGCTTCTAGGGCTAGATGTCCAGGCTAAGATTGACTAGCAGACTTAGGAGACGTAGGCTGTCTTTTATGGGAGGTGAGCGGTGTTAGATGAAAAATAAGTTTGGTCGGAGCTCACAGAATGTGCGACCGCTCACCTACCCGACTGGTTCCGCCCCTCCGAAATTGGAATTTTAACATTCTATTTAACAAATACTATTCAGAAGTTAAATTCATGTGGTAGGGAATCTAGTAAATTGATACATAATAGATACAAATATATCAATTTGAATATTTCTATTTCGATCGAATATTGCATCATTTGAATATTACATTTAAAGAAAGTATTAGAAATACTATTACAAACATATAAATTCGAATTTTTCGAACTCGAATATTGCATAAATCGATTATTACATTTAAATAAAGCATTATAGAAATACTATTACAAATATATAAATTAGAATTTTTCGAATTTGAATATTGCATAATTCGAATATTACATTTAAAGAAAGCATTAGAAATACTATTACAAATATATAAATTTGAATTTTTCGAGACAAATATTTTCTAATGTAATCGTAAAATTCGAAACCGAACATCGAAAATCGAATATTAGAATGTTATGTAAAGATTCGAAATTCGATTCAAACGAACGAATGTGTTAAAATTTGTTTCATTTTTCGAATGTTGCAAAACATTCGCCCATCCTTACCAGGTACCACATCAAGGTCTCTTCCAAAACCTAGGTCCCCTATACAGCTATACAAATGCAAGCTCTCAATCAAACAAACTGGTAACAAGTCAGGGTTCACAGACTTATGTAATCACCCTAGACATATGCAAAACACGGAAGGGACTGCACTCTTAGACTGGACTGGGTACAAATCCCATAACCCTGCAACATACTCAGCCCTGGGTGTTGTAGCACTCTCAGAAAGCAGTGCTGTCTCCAGAGTCACAGGCAGTTAACCCCAGACAAGCCTGGGTGCAAGGCCCATAGGGAAAATTACAAAATAAATTAATACAGCACACAGAGAAAGTCCAGCACTCGCTTACACGCTCTCAGCTAAGATTAAAAGCAAAACTGGAAGAGTTAGTTACCACATCTGGCCAAATGTGACAAGCCCAGGTACCACTTCAAGGTCTCTTCCAAAACCTGGGTCCCTAATACAGCCATATAAATGCAACATCTCAATCAAACAAACTGGGAAAAAGTCAGGGTTCACAGACTTATGTAATCACCCTAGACATATACAAAACATGGAAGGGGACTGCACTCTCAGGGGTCAATTTATTAAGGTGCGGACGGACATGATACACTGTATCGTATTATGTCCACCGCACATCAATAAATGCAGACAGCATATGTTGTCGGCATTTATCATTGCACCAGCAGTTCTGGTGAACTGCTGGTGCAATGCCGCCCCCTGCAGATTCGCGGCCAATCGGGTGCTAGCAGGGGGTGTCAATCATCCCGATTGGGCTGATTGCTGTCCGCCACCTCAGAGGTGGCAGACGAGTTAAGGAGCAGCGGTCTTAGGACTGCTGCTTCTTAACTTCCACTTCAGGCGGACCTGGAGCGGAGTGGGTCAGAAGCAGCATCAGCTGCTTCATAAATCGACCCCTCAGACTGGACTGGGTGCACATCCTATGACCCTGAAACTGTATATATAGGAAAATCTATATATAAATATATAGAACATATTCTGCTATGTGCAGAACATTGAAATGTGAAATATTTGCAGTAAATACACAGTATAACACTTTATTAAATTTGAATATTGCATAAATATGCTTTTACATGTTTTCATCTACTTAAAGAAAGAGTCTATTCAGAATTACACTTTCATGATTCAGATAGGCATGTGATTTTAAACAACTTTCCAATTTACTTTTATCATCAAATTTGCATTGTTCTCTTGATATTCTTAGTTGAAAGTTAAACCTAGGTAGGCTCATATGCTAATTCCTAAGCCTTTAAAGGCCACCTCTTATCTAAATGCATTTTGACAGTTTATCACAGCTAGAGGGTGTTCGTTCACATGTGCCATATAGATAACATTGTGCTCATGCCCGTGGAGTTACCTAGGAGTTAGCACTGATTGGCTAAAATGCAAGTCTTTCAAAAGAACTGAAAAAAGGGGGCAGTCTGCAGAGGCTTAGATACAAGGTAATCTCAGAGGTAAAAATTATATTAATATAACAGTGTTGGTTATGCAAAACTGGGGAATGGGTAATAAAGGGATTATCTATCTTTTTAAACAATACAATTTTTGGCGTAGACTGTCTCTTTAACTGCAAAGTGCTCCAATGTACTAATAAATATGTCTATATATGTGTACATATGTAGTTATGTGTTTATATGTCTATATATGTCTGTAAATACATATATACACATATAAATACATAAATACACACATATAATCATATATACATATATGTAGATACTGTTTGTTTGTTTTTTAAATCTTTTTTTATTGAGGTTTGAGTAAATTATTGACGTTCATTGTATTTTCATAATAAAAGGGAAAACAGACATTATATTAAGACATAACGGTAGATTTATCATAGTGCGAGCGGGCATGATACGATGTAGCGTATCATGTCGGCTGCACATCGATCGGGTTAATTTCTGTCCGCGGCTTCAGAGCAGGCGCACAAGTTATGGAGCAGCGGTCTTTCAACCGCTGCTTCATAACTACTGTTTCCGGCAAGCCTAGAGGCTTGCATGGAAACAGGGGCATCAAGCTCCATACGGAGCTTGATGAGTCAGCCCCATAGAATCTCGGTCCAAGTACTAAAAGGTAGCTAAAGTTTCTCTTTTCTGCCATTTAGGATTGGAAGAGTCAACCAATGATGTGGGGTTTTCTGTGACTCATCTGCCATCATTTGTTTAGAGCACTAGAGGTAGGGGTATCAGATTAAAGGGTATACGACAGGGCACCATCCGGAGAGGAAATAGCATAGAAAATAAATCTTTAGGAATTAAGAAAAGAGAAAGAAATAATAAAGAGGAATGGGGGTGGTGTGGGGAGGAAATGTTGATGAGCAGAGATATTATTGCTAACTTTTATGTTTTAATACTCCATTTCCCATTCCCCTCTCAGTTGAACATTCATCAGATAGTCTGAATTCCTAAGAGGGTAAAGGATTTGTTTATGTAATGTTGGAGTCAGTATTTTAAGGAAGGGTTCCCATTTGTTCATAAAGAGCCTAACTCTTTGTGGTATGTCATTTAGGGTGTCTTGTTGTTCGTACATTACCTGTTGTATTAGCGCCTGTTTTAATTGTGGTAGAGTCGGGGTGTGGTGATCTAAATCAATGTTTAAAGACAAGTCACCTTGTCATTAGTATCACATTATATGGCAGTAATCTAAGTGGTTTTGGTGATTCGTCAAACTGTAGAAGAATGATTTTCGTGGGTGTAAGGGCAATAGGAGTATCAAAGTTTGTCTGACACCAAAAGGCGATCATCCCCTAGTATCTACTGAGTTTTGGACACTTCTATAGCATATGCATCAAGTCAGTTGTAGGGAATGCACATCTCGGACATTGCCTCGTGATTGAGGGATCCCATTTTTTAAACAATTTTGGATCGATATAAGCAGTGTGCATCTAGTGTGGCTTTCCTTCATTTGATCAAGCTATTCTAGATGTCCCTATCCATTACAACTTTATTTAGTTTATATGTCCACTTTATTCTGAGGTCTTGTACTGTCTGTTTGTTTGTCGGCTCTAATAAGATTTTATAGGTCGTGGATATAGAAGTCACTCCTCCTTCAGTCATCCTGATTACTTTATATAATTCACCTTCAGAATTATATCTCAAAGTGGAGGTAAGTATGCTATTAACATAATGTCTCAGCTGAAAATATGCGAATTGGTGCGAGCGTGGTATGTCAATTTTTCTGGTAATTCCCTAAGTGTTAGTATATTCTGGCCATCTTGCGTCAATACCTGATGGACAAATTTCAATCGTAAGGAGTGCCAGATCTGAAAGGGTATGGTCATAAGTCCTGCTGGGAATTCTGGGTTCTCTTGAAGAGAGAGATTTGTATTTATCTTGTGTGGATAATTAATGAGCTTGCAGATATTGTGCCAGGCTCTTAAAGGATGTAACATGAGTGGAATTTCCTTCAAGCAAGTCTCTGCCTGTCTAAGCATTAAATGTGGAATCATAGCTAGGGACCAAGGGGTGATCATCTGCATTTCTAGGGCTAGGATAGGGAAATGTGATCTGTCTATCAATCAGTCTAGTTGGAAGTGCAAGTCCTCCACTATACACCAAGTTCCTTAATTTGGAATACCGGATTGTGTGTTTTTTGCCTCTCCACATGAAGTTAAGTATAAGTGAGTTTTACACAATATTTCCAGGATCATTTGGAAGCAGTATAAAAGTTTTGGGAACAAGACAATTTTAACTAGTCCTACTCTCTCTAATAATGATATAGGGAGTTTAGTCCAGTTCAAAATGAGCTGTTGTATTTTTTTAAAATTGGGTGGTAATTCAGTTCGTACTATTTTTTGGGATCGCTGGATAAAATGATACCTAAGTATTTACAATCGTTTTGGATTATTTTAAAGGGGAAGTTTAGTTTTACTTGTACAGAGCTGTGATACAGTGGTACTAGAACACAGTCCAATAGTGGTACAGCACTTAAGATAACAAGGTGGTGCAAGCTGTAAGGGTTCCACACAAAACCCTTAAAGTAATAGCACAATCCAAAAAATTCAGCAGCACTCACCACTATGTAGAAAATTCCATTTTTATTGGGATATTTCGAAATAGAAAAGACAACGTTTCGGACCTCTAGTCCTTAGTCATGTCAATACATAAATGCAGGTAACACACCTTAATATAGGGATAGGGGTTAATAACCACACCTACTTAATTAACAATTCACCTGTGCATACACACACATTTTTTCTTTGCAGTGTTACTTGTCCTTGAGAAGGATGCGCCATCTAGTGGTAGATATATAGTAATACACATTTAAAAAAACAACTATTACATATTGTTGCAAAAATAACAACAATTACAGAGTATTAGATAAAGAGACTAATCCTATTGAAATATTTACAAAAAAACAGATAAATCATATTCTTTATTCATACCAACAGGTGCCATGGTTTCTAATTTATTAATCCAGAATACTTCCTTCTGTTTTAGGAAAAGCTCCCTATTACCACCCCTTCTGGGTAAACTAATCTGGTCAATTATTTGAAACCTTAATTGACATACCCTGTGTTCTGCCTGAATAAAGTGTTCAGCTACTGGATTTTTTATTTTGCCATTTCTGATGTCTGATTTGTGTTCACATATCCTGTCACGGACCATCCTAGTGGTCTCCCCGATGTAACTCCGCCCACATGGGCATTTAATCATGTAAATGGCAAATGTGGTTCTACATGTAAATAAACCCCTGATGTTATATTTCTTGCCTGTACGTGGATGATAGAAAAATTTACCCTTCACCATATTATTGCAACTAGCACAGCCTAAACATGGGTAGCATCCCATATTTTTATCTGTAATATAGCTCTGTATTTTAGTTTTAGCAGTGCCTATATCGGCCCTAATTAGCCTATCTCTAAGATTCTGCATTTATGTATTGACATGACTAAGGACTAGAGGTCCGAAACGTTGTCTTTTCTATTTCGAAATATCCCAATAAAAATGGAATTTTCTACATAGTGGTGAGTGCTGCTGAATTTTTTGGATTGTGATACAGTGGTACTAGCTCTGACTTGTCTGCATTGATTTTGTATCCATATATCAGACTAAATTCAGAGATCAGGGCCATTAGCTTTGGGATGTTTTTACTAGGATCAGAAAAATATAAAATGATGTCTTCTGCAAATAAGGAAAGGTGGGTAGTTACGTCACCAATACGAAGCCCTTCAGTGTGTGTACATAATTTAATTTCATGAGGTTCAATAGATAGATCAAACAGGAGGGGGGACAACGGCAACCCTGTCTCATCCCTCTCTGGAGTATGACGGGAGAGGATGTTGATCTATTGACAAGAATCAAGGCTTCTAGAGAGGCATACATGCTTTGAATAGCTAGAACAAATGCCCCCTCAATACCAAATTAGCTGAGGGTTGTGAATAGGTGATCCAAAAGTATTTTGTCGACTGCCTTTTCGCTTTTTGGCATCCAATAGTAGGGCACATGGATTGTGGGGTGTATCGTCATTGAGGGTCTTACTGTTATTACAAAAATGAGTCAACATAAGTTGTAATTTTTGTAAATTTTAAACAGGTGTCCATCCCTTGACAAATCCTGTCTGGTCTGTGTGAATTATGTCTGGGAGGATAGAGGCTAGTCTGTTTGCTAAGTAGGAGTTTATGGTCTGAGTTTAGAAGGGAAATTGGGCGGTAGGATTCAGGGAACAGTGGGTCTCTTCCTGGTTTATGTATAATACTGATATTGGCCTCAGAGAATCATTGTGATAAAGTAATTTGTCCCTCCCTGTTATGGTTAAATTGCTTGGTCAAAGGGTCTGCCACTTCATATTTGAGTAGTTTACAAAATTAATTTATCAAGCCGTTTGGCCCTGGGTTTTTTCTAAGGGCAAGTCTTTAATGACTTTAACTATCTCCTCTGTCGTTATTTTTGCGTTTAAGTTATTTAATTGTTCTTCTTGTACTAAAGGTATTTCTATGTCATTCCAGAACCTTTCTTTTGCTTGTTGGTTAACCTCTTGTGTTTGATAAAGGGTGTGATAGCATCTTGAAAAGGTGTTTTGTATATCTGTGGTAGATGTGTATGTTTTACCATTTTCCTTAATTGCTAGTATTGAGTGGGGTTTCCAATTCAGTTTAGTAAGATTGTCTAAGAGCCTCCCAGTTCTGTTCCCAAACCTATACAATTTACCCTTCAGTCTGTCATAGGATCTATTTGCTGGTTGCGTGAGATAGGTATCTCTTAAAAGTTTGGTTTCTTTATTTTTTTTTCTGTTTTGTTCTGTGGGGTTATGCAGAAATATATTCCTAGCATTTAGGATCTATCTCAGTAAGAGATCTTCCCTGAGTCTATGTTTAGCCCATTTTCCTGATACATATGATGTCACTATTCCCCTTCAAACTGCTTTTGCATTTTTCTAAAATAAAATGCTATTATCGCTGTGTTGGAGATTACTTTCCTTGTACAATTTCCATTCCCTTTGGAAGTCAGTGTCATGGTATAAGTATGAGGGAAAGGTCCATGAGCACCTAGGGCTGTCATTTTGGTTTAGGGAAATTGAAAGGGAGACTGGAGCATGATTCAATAAGGTTACTGAGTCTATTGTAGCATCTAAAACTTTAGGGCATAGTGTGTCTGAGATTAAAAAGAAGTCTATACGGGATTGAGTATCTCTAGATGTAGATACACACGTAAAATCCCTAGCTTTAGGATTGCATTCTCTCCATACATCTCACAGTTGTAATTACGTTTTTAAGTTGTCAAGGATTTTAGTGTCTCTCTTGTAGTGGTAAGTGGGTTTTTGGCTTGTTTTAGATACTTGGGAGTTTTGGAATCTATCGGCTGGCATCTGCGGAGCAATATTAAAATCACTTCCTAGTATGATGGGTGTGTCAGAGAATGTCATTAGTTGGGATCTTACCAACTTCCAGAAGTCTGGCTTCTGTGTGTGTATGGTCCATAGATATCAACCAATAGCATGCAGGAATTCTCAACCGTCACTTTGAGTAGAATGTATCTGTCTTCCTGATCTATAATAGACTGGTGAATATCATACACTAGGCCCACTCCCCTCACCCTTCTTGCCTCATATGGAGTGAATATAACTTCTCTCACCATTCCCTGTTTTAGTTTCTCATGCTCTTTGATAGTTAAATGAATCTCCTCTAGTATGGCTATATCATCTCCATACGTTTTGAAGTACTTTAGTATAGTATGCCTCTTTATGGGAGACGTAATGCCTTCCACATTCCATGTTATAATCTTCATACTAGCAAAAAGTATCCAGCGATGCTTGAATAAAAATTAGCTGTTATTTAATCCATTTAAAAGATTATGTTACAAGCACTGATCAATATCAACTATGATATCAGGTTGTGAAAAGCCTATCGGCTAGATTACGAGTTTTGCATTAGGCTTAAAAAGCAGCGTTGGCTGGTCCCAACGCTGCTTTTTAACGCCCGCTGGTATTACGAGTCTTGCAGGTACAGGTGTTTCGCTCACTTTTTTGGCCAGACTTGGAAATACCGCAAATACACTTACGTAAATTGCGTAGAGTTCAATGGGACTTGCATAGCGCGAGTATTACGAGTCTGTCAAGACTGGTACCGCATTTTAAAGTCAGTAGTTAAGAGTTTTACACTACAACACCATAGCATAAAACTCTTAACTAAAATGCTAAAAAGTACACTAACACCCATAAACTACCTATTAACCCCTAAACCGAGGCCCTCCCACATCGCAAACACTAAAAGACATTTTTTAACCCTTAATCTGCCGAACCGGACATCGCCGCCACTATAATAAATATATTAACCCCTAAAACGCCGCACTCCCGCCTCGCAAACATTAGTTAAATATTATTAACCCCTAATCTGCCATCCCTAATATCGCCGACACCTACCTACATTTATTAACCCCTAATCTGCCGCCCCCAATGTCGCTGCCACTATACTAAAGTTATTAACCCCTAAATCTAAGTCTAACCCTAACCCCCCCTAACTTAATATAATTTAAATAAATCTAAATAAAATTACTATAATTAACTTAATTATTCCAATTTAAAACTAAATACTTACCTGTAAAATAAACCCTAACGGCTAGATTTAGAGTATTGTCGGTAACGACCCGCGTATCTAACGCTGGCTTTTTTCTGGCCGCACCTTTAAAATAACTCTGGTATTGAGAGTAGAGCATATTTAACGCAATTTCAACTCTCGATACCAGAGTTGCTTACGGACGCGACCAGCCTCAAAAACGTGCTTGTGCACAATTCCCCCATAGGAAACAATGGGGCTGTTTGAGCTGAAAAAAACCTAACACCTGCAAAAAAGCCGCGATCAGCTCCTAACGCAGCCCCATTGTTTCCTATGGGGAAACAAATCCTACGTCTGCACCTAACACTCTAACATGTACCCCGAGTCTAAACACCCCTAACCTTACACTTATTAACCCCTATTCTGCCGCCCCCGCTATCGCTGACCCCTGTATATTATTTTTAACCCCTAATCTGCCGCTCCGTAAACCGCCGCTACTTACATTATCCCTATGTACCCCTAATCTGCTGCCCCTAACACCACCGACCCCTATATTATATTTATTAACCCCTAATCTGCCCCCCACAACGTCGCCTCCACCTGCCTACACTTATTAACCCCTAATCTGCCGAGCGGACCGCACCGCTATTATTATAAAGTTAAAATAAATACAAAGTTACCTGTAAAATAAATATTAATCCTAAAATAGCTATAATATAAATATAATTTATATTGTAGCTATATTAGGATTTAATTTACAGGTAAGTATTTAGCTTTAAATAGGAATAATTTATTTAAGAAGAGTTAATTAATTTTGTTAGATTAAAATTATATTTAATTTAGGGGGGTGTTAGTGTTAGGGTTAGACTTAGCTTTAGGGGTTAATACATTTATTAGAATAGCGGTGAGCTCCATTCGGCAGATTAGGGGTTAATAATTGAAGTTAGGTGTCGGCGATGTTAGGGAGGGCAGATTAGGGGTTAATACTATTTATTATAGGGTTAGTGAGGGGTTAATAAGTGTAGGCAGGTGGAGGCGACGTTGAGGGGGGCAGATTAGGGGTTAATAAATATAATATAGGGGTCGGCGCTGTTAGGGGCAGCAGATTAGGGGTACATAGCTATAATGTAGGTGGCGGCTCTTTGCGGTCGGCAGATTAGGGGTTAATTATTGTAGGTAGCTGGCTGCGACGTTGTGGGGGGCAGGTTAGGGGTTAATAAATATAATATAGGGGTCGGCGGTGTTAGGGGCAGCAGATTAGGGGTACATAAGTATAACGTAGGTGGCGGTCGGCAGATTAGGGGTTAAAAAAAATAATTCGAGTGTCGGCGATGTGGGGGGGCCTCGGTTTAGGGGTACATAGGTAGTTTATGGGTGTTAGTGTACTTTAGAGTACAGTAGTTAAGAGCTTTATGAACCGGCGTTAGCCCATAAAGCTCTTAACTGCTGACTTTTTTCTGCGGCTGGAGTTTTGTCGTTAGATTTCTAACACTCACTTCAGACACGACTCTAAATACCGGAGTTAGAAAGATCCCATTGAAAAGATAGGATACGCAATTGACGTAAGGGGATCTGCAGTATGGAAAAGTCGCGGCTGAAAAGTGAGCGTTAGACCCTTTTTTGAATGACTCCAAATACCGGCGGTAGCCTAAAACCAGCGTTAGGAGCCTCTAACGCTGGTTTTCACGGCTACCGCCAAACTCCAAATCTAGACCTAAGATAGCTACAATATAACTAATAGCTACATTGTATCTAGCTTAGGGTTTATTTTATTTTACAGGCAAGTTTGTATTTATTTTAACTAGGTAGAATAGTTATTAAATAGTTATTAACTATTCAATAAACTACCTAGCTAAAATAAATACAAAAGTACCTGTAAAATAAAACCTAACCTAAGTTACACTAACACCTAACACTACACTATAATTAAATTAATTCCCAGTTGGATGAAGACTTCTCCCAGTAAGGTGATCTTCAAGGGGTTAGTGTTAGGTTTTTTAAGGGGGTATTGGGTGGGTTTTAGAGTAGGGTTGGTTGTGTGGGTGGTGGGTTTTAATGTTGGGGGGATTTGTAATTTTTTTTCAGGTGAAAGGGCTATTTGTAATTTAGTGTAGGGTAGGGCTTTTTTATTTTGGGGGGGCTTTTTTATTTTGCTAGGGGGATTAGATTAGGTGTAATTAGTTTAAAAATGTTTTAATTTGTTTATTATTTTCTGTAATTTAGTGGGGGGGGGTTGTACTTTAGCTAATTTTATTTAATTGTATTTAATTGTGTTTAATTTAGGGAATTAATTTAATTATAGTGTAGTGTTAGGTGTTAGTGTAATTTAGGTTAGGTTTTATTTTACATGTGCTTTTGTAGTTATTTTAGCTAGGTAGTTTATTAAATAGTTAATAACTATTAAATAACTATTCTACCTAGTTAAAATAAATACAAGCTTGCCTGTAAAATAAAAATAAACCCTAAGCTAGATACAATGTAACTATTAGTTATATTGTAGCAATCTTAGGGTTTATTTTACAGGTAAGTATTTAGTTTTAAATAGGAATAATTTAGTTGATTATAGTAATTTTATTTAGATTTATTTCAATTATATTTAAGTTAGGGGGGTTAGGGTTAGACTTAGGTTTAGGGGTTAATATGTTTATTATAGTTGTGGCGACATTGGGGGCGGCAGATTAGGGGTTAATAATATTTAAATAATGTTTGCGAGGCGGGAGTGCAGTAGTTTAGGGGTTAATATGTTTATTATAGTGGTGGCGACATTGGGGCGGCAGATTAGGGGTTAAAAAGTGTAGGTAGGTTAATAAATATAATGTAGGTGTCGGCGATGTTGGGGGCAGCAGATTAGGGGTTCATAAGTATAATGTAGGTGGCGGCGGTGTCCGGAGCGACAGATTAGGGGTAATAATATAAAGTAGGTTGCGGCGATGTCGGGGGCAGCAGATTAGGGGTTAATAAGTGTAAGACTAGGGGTGTTTAGACTCGGGGTTCATGTTAGGGTGTTAAGTGTAGACATAAATTTTATTTCCCCATAGGCATCAATGGGGCTGCTTTTTTGCAGGTGTTAGACTATTTTTCAGCTGGCTCTCCCCGTTGATTCCTATGGGGAAATCGTGCATGAGCACGTTACACCAGCTCATCGCTGACTTAAGCAGCGCTGGTATTGGAGTGCGGTAATGAGCAAAATTTTGCTCAACGCTCACTTCTTGTCTGGTTTTTAAAAACTCGTAATACCAGCGCTGTCTGTAAGTGAACGGTGAGCATAAACTGCTCGTTAGCACCGCACAGCCTCTAACGCAAAACTCGTAATCTAGGTGTATGTGTTTCAGCACGTAGCCAATATCATGAAGCGATGATTACGGCTATGTGCTGAAACGCGTAGTCTGAATGAACCAGTGCATGAATTAAGCACCACATGCAGGGTGCTGAGAACACTAAGAAGGGGTGCATTTGCTTCCACAAAAAATTTACATGAGTTCTAATGATAGATTTACATGTTGATGTTGGTATCCTCATCTTGTTGTGCTGCTGAGGGGAGTAGGGAAGGATCCGTTTTGGGCTATTATGAGAAAACCATTTATATATATCCACAGCAGCAGGTCATTTCAGAGGGATTGCCTTCGGAACATCATTGTTTGTCACAATTGAGAACCACTTTCTAATTACCAACACATAGCGCTCTTGTACCTAATGACTGAAATTGACTTTCATGTGACGATGAGGTTCACAGTGTGTGAGTTGTGAATAAGACCAATTGCGAAGGTTTGGGTTATATTCAGAACTAAGCATATCCTTTTACTTTTCTCTATAATCTTCATACTGTCAGAGGTATGTTGGGGCAATAAAGGAAGTGATATGGCAAGAGAAGAAAGAGGAAAAAGATGATATTATGTAATGTTGTTGTGTGTTTAATTATACAGTTTGGAAGACATCTCACTCCAGGACCTGATGATCAAAAACTCACCACCATGGAAAGAAACCATAGAAAATCTTTGGGATTTAATTTTAAACCTTACATTGTAATATAGAAGTATCTCCTTAACATACATAATCCTGCATAATAAAATAAACGTCTCTCTAGGTAAAGTTTGCATTTGACTTCTTAGACTTCTTAGATCAGCTCCCGGAGCTGAGAGCTTTAGATCATTAGGCTCCTAGTCTTTGGGTTATAGTCTCCCATATATTGCCAGTATGATAGATCTTGCTAGAGTTACTCACATTAATGTTAATAATCATCTTGGACCCCATCACTACCATTGACTTTACCCACTGATTGAGCCTTGTCCATTTCAGATAATATTGTAGTTTGCATGTGATAGTATCCTGTCTTTCTTTTTTAAGTATAATCTATTTTAAGATTTACAGTTAGTACCATGTAAAACTTTTTTGTTTTTAGGCAGCTACCTTACGTGATTACTATATGAGATATCCTGATATCATCATGATATCATGATGATCTAATGGCTTTATGTTGTGTGGGGTACTCAGTATTTTGGATTCTTGATAGAAATTTGATGCCTTAAGTAGCTATATAGTTTTTTTTTCTGCATGCCACTAAACTCTTAGATTAGGGAATTACATTCTGCTCCATTTAGGTTTATCTCATGAGCATTTGTCAAACTAATTTGAGCAGTAATCTCTATACTTTGGTATGTCCATGATATAAAGTTAACTGTTACTTGAGCATTCTGAGTTGAATTAGATTTTAATGTTTTCAAGTAAGTGACAGTTTTGTCCTATAGTTATTCCTTGTTGTGTTATTTAAGAGTCACGTGTTCCACAAGTGACTGCTATATGTGAGTTTATAAAATTAAAATCTCTAAAGTTTTGGAGACAATCATATCTATCTATAGCTATACTACTTGTTGTTGGCCCATTGTTCTACTGGTGCAACATAGTTAGTTATACTTGCATATGTTTTTACTGAGGTATAAAACTGACATACACATAGAAACAATATAGGCATCTGATTTTACTCATCGTGGTCTAGCCGCCACAGCTCGATGGCCAGGTGTGGGCCCTCCATAGTGAGATAATCAAACATGTAAAAGCATTACCAGAGTACATATTTATGTATAGTAACACTATTTTCAATTAACAGAAAAAATGAATGGGGAGACCTTCTATGGTAAACAATGGATCACTTTTGCACCACTCTTCAATAGAGAACAAAAATATATAAGAAGGTAATCTCTGGGGAATTGCTAGATTTCTTTTTTTTTTTTTTTTTTTTTTTTAAAAAGAAGCTCTTAAAGAGTTTCATTCATGGACCTTAAACAGTAGGTATTAGCACTATGGAGGCAAATCTACAAATTCTAATATAATAGAGAGCAAAAGATACCATAAAAAAGTGCACACAATATGCCTGGGTCTACCAATATTTGTACTAAAACTTGGCGACAACTACCTTATTTCTTAGAAAGACAGAGTTAAATTTATATAATAGCATTATAATATGAACTGCCTCAAGCAATCATGAATTATGTGTGCTCTGCTGCCCCAGCCACATGGCAGCCTAGTAAAGGCTTTAATATCCATCTAGGCAGTGACAATAAGTATTAGAGAGTGGCTGTCATCTCTTAATGACAAAGATACCCCTCTATTGTGCAGATTTAATAAACAAAACAGTTCCCATCTGAGAGAGGATT
Organism: Bombina bombina; assembly: GCF_027579735.1. Classification (NCBI taxonomy): domain Eukaryota; kingdom Metazoa; phylum Chordata; class Amphibia; order Anura; family Bombinatoridae; genus Bombina; species Bombina bombina. The sequence continues at coordinate 495,348,032 of NC_069503.1, read as the reverse complement.
CAATACATATTATAAATTTGAGTAAAGAAATTATCAGGGAACAAGCAAGTATTGAGATAGATTAGTTAGCATATACTTAGTGGTACCCATCTAAAGGCTCTATGAGGAGTTGACAGTATAACAGTTATCCAATATATGGAACAAACATTCACTAAGGCAATAAAGTAACATTTATAAACAATTTTGTTAGAGATCCTTATAACCTCAAGTTTTATGCCCTTTAAAAATATGCATCAGTACACTAAAATAAAGTTGACCTTGTTCATGTCTCTGTAACATAACTCTTAACACTATAGGCCTAACAAGTCCCCAATATAGATTGTTCCCTTATAATTAAGTAGGATGTAACTAATTGGAATTCACCCATATTTTGGAGTAAATTGAGGAAACAATCAAGAGACAAATAGAGTTTACCCAACTCCTGTTTTCCTAGGTAGTATGAGAGACAAAGTATTTTCTTCAAAGACAGCTGGACCTCTTTTTTCTTTAACTCTATACATTATGACCCCGAGAGAGAAGGCGAAGGCAGAGGGAGATAGAGAAATGTCCCCTGCTCTTCAGAGGAGGTAACAGTATTAATTTGCGATTGATCTTGATGTTCCTCTTTGCTCAATTTAGTTAGCTCAACTGAGGCCAAAATCCAATGAAGGGGCGACGCTACAAGAAGAGCTCACTTCTTCTGATTGCTGATCTTCGCTGTTGTCTAGAAAGTGTATCTCTGGCACATCAGCAGGAGGAGCAGAGAGATCCTGCTCCACTCAGTCCTAGGGGGTATAAAGGTATCAACTTCTTATATTGATATTATGACACATTCACGACGAGTAAAAGTGTAATCTCCGCTTTCCGTTGGTGCAATTAGGGGGATATAGGATCCAGTGCATCAAATCCCTGTGATACAGGTTCCAGTTTAAACAAAAAACAGGTTTCAATGAGCTGGCATAGATTTGTAAAATGCTTCTCCAGTCATAAAGTTACAGCTTTCTCAGATTTGTGCAGTAGAAGCACCATAGTTGTTAAAATAGAACAATATCACTTTGTACAAGTCCTAAAACGGGGGGGGGGGGTTAGTCCTCAAAATTAGGACACCGCCATCAGTCCAAACAGTTCAGATCCAGCCTGGGAAATCAGGAAATCATGAAAACAGAAAATCAGGTACCAATCAGTTCAGCAGCTAATGAGACATCTTTAGATTCCCAAAAAACAGCTTATGTAAATTTTCCGGAATAATCTGTGTATTAACTCGGTCAGTTCACCAGTAGTGATGTTGCAAACCTAAAATTTTCGGTTCGTGAACCGCGGACTCGAACTTCCGGTATTGTTCGCGAACGCGCGAACCGCCATTGAATTCAATAGGCAGGCAAACTTTAAAACCTACAAGGACTCTTTCTGGCCACAATAGTGATGGAAAAGTTGTTTCAAGGGTCCTAACACCTGGACTGTTGCATGCTGGAGGGGGATCCCTGTCAAAACTCCCATGGAAAATTACATAGTTGATGCAGAGTCTGCTTTTAAGCCATAATGCGTCTAAATCAACTAACATTCCCAAAGTGGCTGTCTCAAAACATCCCGGACAGAAGATAGATTGATAGTGATAGATAGGATAGATAGATATACATAGATTGATAGTTAGATAGAATCGATAGAAGAGAAATAGATATATTTGTTAGATATATAATTACCCTTATAAATTCTAATAATCAAACATGCGTTCTTGGACCCAACTAGCTTGTGTCAATTAGTACTTTTCTTAGCACTTTAATCCCTGTCCCCCCCCCCTATCGTGGGAGTTCTATATGGCCTGCCAGTTTACCCTGAAAAATTATAATAATAAGACATGTGGTCTGCTACCTATTTTAACGAGGTTGTGTTTTAAGTACTACCATTCTTAGCACTTTAATCTCTGTAACTCCCCCTATTTGGTGAGGTCTATACGGCCTGGATGATTACCCATACAAAATATAATAATAAGACATCTGCTCTTGGTCTGCGACCCATGGTAACTATGTTGTGTTAATTAGTAATGTCCTTCGCATTTTAATAGCTGTTACTCATACTCACCCTATCGGTGGAGGTCTATATGGCCTGCATGATTACCCTTACAAAATATAACAACCAAACATATGTTCTGGGACCCATGGTAAGTAGGTTGTGTTATGTAGTACTGTTCTTTGCATTTTCATACCTTTTACAACACCAAATGGTGGCAGGTCTATCTGTCCTTCATGATTAGCTGCACCCAAACCCCAAAAAAAAAGCCGAGTGGTCTTAGACTAACACCCATGGCTAACTCTGTTGTTTCAATTAGTACTATTCTTAGCACTTTCATCCCTGTTACGGGCGGTCTACATGGCCATCATGATTAGCCGAACAAAATACTACAATCCAACCTTTGCTCAGTCTTCATAGGCCCTTCATTGTCTGTATTTTGATAGTACAGTTCTTATTATTTTTATAGCTGATACAACACCGAATGTTGTCAGCTCTATATGGCCTGCATGATTAGCTGCACCCAATACAAAAATAAATCCAAGCGGTCTTGGATTAACACCCATGGCTAACTCTGTTGTTTCAAGTAGTACTATTCTTAGCACTTTCATCTCATCATCCCTGTTACTTCCAGGACTCTCGGTGGTGGTGGTCTACATGGCCATCATGATTAGCCTAACCAAATACTACAATCCAACCTTGGCTCAGTCTTCCTAAGGCCCTTCATTGGCTGTATTTTGCTAGTACTGTTCTTATTACTATGGTGGTCTACATGGCCATCATGATTAGCCTAACCAAATACTACAATCCAACCTTGGCTCAGTCTTCCTAAGGCCCTTCATTGGCTGTATTTTGGTAGTACTGTTCTTATTAGTTTAATAGCTGATACGACACCGAATGTTGTCAGCTCTATATGGCCTGCATGAATAGCCGCACCCAAAGCCAAAAAAAAGCCAAGCAGTTTTGCACTAACACCCATGGCTAACTCTGTTGTTTCAAGTTCTACTATTCTTAGCTCTTTCATCTCATCATCCCTGTTACTTCCAGGACTCTCGGTGGTGGTGGTCTACATGGCCATCATGATTAGCCTAACCAAATACTACAATCCAACCTTGGCCCAGTCTTCCTAAGGCCCTTCATTGGCTGTATTTTGGTAGTACTGTTCTTATTAGTTTAATAGCTGATACGACACCGAATGTTGTCAGCTCTATATGGCCTGCAGGAATAGCCGCACCCAAAGCCAAAAAAAAGCCAAGCGGTTTTGCACTAACACCCATGGCTAACTCTGTTGTTTCAAGTTCTACTATTCTTAGCTCTTTCATCTCATCATCCCTGTTACTTCCACGACTCTCGGTGGTGGTGGTCTACATGGCCATCATGATTAGCCTAACCAAATACTACAATCCAACCTTGGCTCAGTCTTCCTAAGGCCCTTCATTGGCTGTATTTTGGTAGTACTGTCATCCTTTTGAATAAAAGATTACAGTAAAGGCATTGATTTTAGAAACCCACAGATCATTATTTGCAACCGTGAATTTAGAAAAAAAAATTGATTACACAGCCGTGACACTTATTTATGCTCAGGCCTTTTTAATACGAGGGTCCCGGAGCCTCAACCGAAACAACAGCATGAAAGAGGAGATATGTCATCCTTTTGAATAAAAGATTACAGGAAAGGCATTGATTTTAGAAACCCACAGATCATTATTTGCAACCGTGAATTTAGAAAAAAAAATTGATTACACACCCGTCACACTTATTTATGCTCAGGCCTTTTTAATACGAGGGTCCCGGAGCCTCAACCGAAACAACAGCATGAAAGAGGAGATATGTCATCCTTTTGAATAAAAGATTACAGGAAAGGCATTGATTTTAGAAACATCACAGATCATTATTTGCAACCGTGAATTTAGAAAAAAAAAATTGATTAGACAGCCGTGACACTTATTTATGCTCAGGCCTTTTTAATACGAGGGTCCCGGAGCCTTAACCGAAACAACAGCATGAAAGAGGAGATATGTCATCCTTTTGAATAAAAGATTACAGGAAAGGCATTGATTTTAGAAACCCACAGATCATTATTTGCAACCGTGAATTTAGAAAAAAAAATTGATTACACAGCCGTCACACTTATTTATGCTCAAGCCTTTTTAATATGAGGGTCCCGGAGCCTCAACCGAAACAACAGCATGAAAGAGGAGATATGTCATACTTTTGAATAAAAGATTACAGGAAAGGCATTGATTTTAGAAACCCACAGATCATTATTTGCAACCATGAAATTACACAAAAACATTGATTAGACAGCCGTGACACTTATTTATGCTCAGGCCTTTTTAATACGAGGGTCCCGGAGCCTCAACCGAAACAACAGCACGAAAGAAGAGATATGTCATCCTTTTGAATAAACGATTACAGGAAAGGCATTGATTTTAGAAACCCACAGATCATTATTTTCAACCGTGAATTTAGAAAAAAAAATTGATTACACACCCGTCACACTTATTTATGCTCAGGCCTTTTTAATACGAGGGTCCTGGAGCCTCAACCGAAACAACAGCATGAAAGAGGAGCTATGTCATCCTTTTGAATAAAAGATTACAGGAAAGGCATTGATTTTAGAAAGCCACAGATCATTATTTGCAACCGTGAATTTAGAAAAAAAAATTGATTACACAGCCGTGACACTTATTTATGCTCAGGCCTTTTTAATACGAGGGTCCAGGAGCCTCAACCGAAACAACAGCATGAAAGAGGAGATATGTCATCCTTTTGAATAAAAGATTACAGTAAAGGCATTGATTTTAGAAACCCACAGATCATTATTTGCAACAGTGAATTTAGAAAAAAAAATTGATTACACAGCCGTCACACTTATTTATGCTCAGGCCTTTTTAATACGAGGGTCCCGGAGCCTCAACCGAAACAACAGCATGAAAGAGGAGATATGTCATCCATTTGAATAAAAGATTACAGGAAAGGCATTGATTTTAGAAACCCACAGATCATTATTTGCAACCGTGAATTTAGAAAAAAAAATTGATTACACACCCGTCACACTTATTTATGTTCAGGCCTTTTTAATACGAGGGTCCTGGAGCCTCATCCGAAACAACAACATGAAAGAGGAGATATGTCATCCTTTTGAATAAAAGATTACAGGAAAGGCATTGATTTTAGAAACCCACAGATCATTATTTGCAACCGTGAATTTAGAAAAAAAAATTGATTACACAGCCGTGACACTTATTTATGCTCAGGCCTTTTTAATACGAGGGTCCCGGAGCCTCAACTGAAACAACAGCATGAAAGAGGAGATATGTCATCCTTTTGAATAAAAGATTACAGGAAAGGCATTGATTTTAGAAAGCCACAGATCATTATTTGCAACCGTGAAATTAGACAAAAACATTGATTAGACAACCCTGACACTTATTTATGCTCAGGCCTTTTTAATACGAGGGTCCCGGAGCCTCAACCGAAACAACAGCATGAAAGAGGAGATATGTCATCCTTTTGAATAAAAGATTACAGGAAAGGCACTGATTTTAGAAACCCACAGATCATTATTTTCAACCGTGAATTTAGACAAAAAAATTGATTACACAGCCGTCACACTTATTTATGCTCAGGCCTTTTTAATACGAGGGTCCCGGAGCCTCAACCGAAACAACAGCATGAAAGAGGAGATATGTCATACTTTTGAATAAAAGATTACAGGAAAGGCATTGATTTTAGAAACATCACAGATCATTATTTGCAACCATGAAATTACACAAAAACATTTATTAGACAGCCGTGACACTTATTTATGCTCAGGCCTTTTTAATACGAGGGTCCTGGAGGCTCAACCGAAACAACAGCATGAAAGAGGAGATATGTCATACTTTTGAATAAAAGATTACAGGAAAGGCATTGATTTTAGAAAGTCACAGATCATTATTTGCAACCATGAAATTACACAAAAACATTGATTAGACAGCCGTGACACTTATTTTTGCTCAGGCCTTTTTAATACGAGGGTCCCGGAGGCTCAACCGAAACAACAGCATGAAAGAGGAGATATGTCATACTTTTGAATAAAAGATTACAGGAAAGGCATTGATTTTAGAAACCCACAGATCATTATTTGCAACCGTGAAATTAGAAAAAAAAATTGATTACACACCCGTGACACTTATTTATGCTCAGGCCTTTTTAATACGATGGTCCCGGAGCCTCAACCGAAACAACAGCATGAAAGAGGAAATATGTCATACTTTTGAATAAAAGATTACAGGAAAGGCATTGATTTTAGAAACCCACAGATCATTTATATGACCCGTGTAATAGAAAAAAACATTCATTAGACACCGGTTACACTTATTTATCCTCAGGCCTTGTTAATACGAGGGTCCCGGAGCCGCAACTGAAACAACAGCATGAAAGAGGACATATGTCAATCTTTTTGAATTATAGATTACAGGAAAGGCATTGATTTTAGAAACACTGAGATAATTACTTGCAACCGGGAAATAAAAAAAAAAATTGAACAGACACCCAGTACACTTTATTATCCATAGGCCTTTTCAGCAGAGGCTCCAGGACCCTCAACAAAAACAAGAGCAGGGAGCTGGGCATAGGAGTACAATGGACTGTGACAATAATAATCTGAAAGTGAAGATTGCATAGTTGTGGCATTTTAATTTTGTTATCGTGGGAACTTAGTACTTGCAATGACCTTGCTCTGGTGAATCCATATCGCAAATGTGTAATTTAAGGCACTGTTTGTCTATTTTTTTGAATATCAGCATTTGTTAAATGAAGCTCAACTTAGGCTGGTGAGAAACGACCTTTCTTCTGGCTGTTTGCAAATGTTGTGGCTCTGGACAAACATGTGAATAAGGGGCCATCAGCCATATTCTGCACGCAACCCCTTTGATGATTGACGATAAACATGTGTCACCTGCAAGCAGAGCTCGTTACTTCTGTCTAAATCATCTTCCTGGTATGGACAGGCCACTGTTTCCCACAGCAAGTACAAATTTTGAAATACAAGATTGTCTTGAGTATGGTAGGAAACCAAAGTTTATTTAATTCAGTACTATCTATCACCACAAAAAATGAACTTCTTGAAGCAACAAAAATGCCAGCAATTTCATGTGCTTATGGATGACAAGGACGTCATGTCCTTTGGTGCACAGAGATGGAGACGATTTTTGCCCTCCCTGTACAATACCCAGATGTCTCAAACATCACCAGAAACACAATACAGCCACTCTTGTGAAGTTCCTGGTGTTCCGGTAGCCATCTCTTTGCGCTCCTAAAGGAATACTTTATCAGTGTTTTTGTATACATCCGACAACAGCTTTGTAGACTGTGGTGACACACATGTTATTTACTGTTGTTCCAGCTGTGGCAATATCAATTGGCATGAAAAAGTTAAGATTTGTGGGTTGTGGAGCCTATAGCTGTTAAGGTAGGACGTGTGTTTGAGGAGCTCCAGGTCTTACAAGTTACTTTGGAGTTAGTTTTCAACCTTAATTTAATTTTCTTTTTGGGATTCATAGTCACACTTTCTGGGGCTATCCAAGAGGAGCCTGGTAAAAGCAGTAGTAGTCACCCCTTATATCAACGGGTACGGAGACCTGTTTTTTGCGTTTCCAATATTGCACCGTACCCCAAACTAATCCTGAATGAAAAAAAAAAATTAAAATTTGGACTAGTGACGCACATTTTATGCACGCTGTGGCAATTGCAATTTGCAATAAAAATAATCTGCTAACAACAACCTCTACCTACGACGACACCTGACTCCTGAAGTCATGCTTCAGTTATTAAGTCAAGTTAAATTAATTTTTTTTTTCTTTATTATGCGCAGCAGAGGCTCCAGGACCCTCGACAAAACCAGCAGCAGGAAAGAGGACATATGGCATCCTTTTGAAAAAAATGATTATAGGAAAGGCATTGATTTTAGAAACACAGAGATCATTAGTTGCAACCGTGAAATCACAAAAAACTTCGATTATACACCAAGTACACTTATTTATCCTTAGGCCTTTTTAGCAGAGGCTCCAGGACCCTCCACAAAACCAGCAGCATGAAAGAGGACATATGGCATCCTTTAGAAAATTAGATTACAGGAAAGGCATTGATTTTAGAAACTTGAAAAGAGGAAATGTGGGCTGTTTCCTTAAAATTAATTCCTTTATTTATTCAGATTAAAATCGGCAAACACAGCAAGGATAGGGTATGGTGTAGAAGGCGCAGCACAGTCTGGCTTACGCGTTTCGGATGAAATCCGTAGTCATAGCCTACTGTGCTGTGCTCCACACCTGTTTAAAACTAGTTAAAACAAATGTGATTGGCGCACACATGAAAAACAACGCCTTCAAGTTTAACCAATACTAACAGTATGTAAAGTTAACCCACTAATGTAAGAACCGCACATTGCAATACATTGTCTGAGCCCATACAAACGTAATATACATACTGTGATAATTATGTGAATAACCAACATAGTGTTATGCATTACAGACAAAATGTCAAATATTAAGGGTTAGTGATCAATTATATATTACTAGAAATTCTATTGCCCAAATAGTGCGCATAGGAGACTCTATTAATATATCCTCATTCTCTAAGAGTTGAATCATTGCTCTTATCCTCTCTAATGCACTGATGGGCAACAGAATTCAAACAGTACCCTCAGTATAAAATACCACAATAGTTGATATCATATGTCAAAAATAGATAAATCTATTAACAAATCCTATAAGAATGAAAACATGCAATAAGCAAATAATTTTAATTTTAAATTTTTTTTTTTTTGGGTTAACTTTACATACTGTTAGTATTGGTTAAACTTGAAGGCGTTGTTTTTCATGTGTGCGCCAATCACATTTGTTTTAACTAGTTTTAAACAGGTGTGGAGCACAGCACAGTAGGCTATGACTACGGATTTCATCCGAAACGCGTAAGCCAGACTGTGCTGCGCCTTCTACACCATACCCTATCCTTGCTGTGTTTGCCGATTTTAATCTGAATAAATAAAGGAATTAATTTTAAGGAAACAGCCCACATTTCCTCTTTTCAAGTTATTATTGTCCGGAGTTTGGCTGTTTCCTGCTGTGCATTACGAGCTTATACTCTTCAAAAAGGATTGCATTGTGTGCTGTTCTACATTTGGCAGTTCCCTATTGCAAGCAGGAACTGTTTTTTGCTACGTCACTGGCGGAGGGATACTGCATTCTATCGGAGGAACAAGTATCTGGAATAAGTTGAGGCGGAGCAAGGGATCTCTGCCTCGTTCCAGAGTGTGTTCCATTGGCCGAGATTGGGCCGTGCCCCCTTAGAGGCGTCCGGATTGAATTTGCAGCCGTGAATGGCGATACCCGCCTTCTCCATAGGATTGGGTGAGTGAGATCTCCATTGTCCACGCTGGAGCGAGTAAATGAGTGATATACCAAGGAACTTGAGAGTTTCTATTTAGCACCTTGCACTTTATTTGATACCTTTTTGTTGTTAATATATTATAGACTGCCTATCACTTTCTGGGTTTCCTTACTTTACATTTATCTCTTTTGGGTATTACCGGACATACCTACACCCAGTTTTGTGATATTGGTCCAGCCTTTTAATAAGACTTGTTAGCACAGTTATGGAGGAAACACAGCAGGCCTTTTACTCACTGATGCCTGTAACTGCACGTACGACTTTGCCTACAGATTGTGAATTGATTTTCTCTGAGGATAAAGGAGTATTAGCACTGAGCACTTTGTTTGAACAAATGGAGACATTGTTACTTAAAGAATCTAAAACCCAGTGGGATATCTGGACATTAGAAAAATATTTGAGTCTGAGTATGATACCGAGGGGATTAAGGCTATACAAGTTTCCGACCTTTGACGTGGATGCACAAGATAAAGACTTTATAGATGCTTGGAACAATGTACTATCTGAATGCTCTATGAGACTTATGAAATTGCTTATACAGTATAAAAATAAGTTGTTGGATAACATTAGAGCAGATATTAATGAATTACAGATAGAATTGAATAGGAGGAGCAGTCATAATGATTTTGCCAGATTTGATAAAACTTTGAAAGAGTTGGTTGCCAAGGGGAGGTCTGGGATCATGGAGACAAAACATACCAAATACATTAGGGACAAATATGACTATTCTAACAATTCTGTGTACATATGGAATAGAAGTGCCAGGGGGAATTTTAGGGCAAATCAACCTAGGTTTGGCCGTAGGAGGAGGGGCAATAGAAATCGTAGTAGAAATCGTGGCAATAATAATAAAAAGAATGTGACCTTCTCTGGTAGTGATTCAGAGGGATCGAGTGAGGGTGAGATCATTAGTGAACAAACACGGCCAGATTTCGAAGATACTGCCCCTCCTAATATTGTACATATTCCCCAAACAGCTTACACAGGTATAATGAGCACTAATCAAGGCTATGTACAACACAACACAGTAGCAGTTAAACCCAAACAGGGTAACTACACAGAATTAGCACCTAATATGTATTTTCAAAACAGACCAGACACTCTAGCCATCAATCAGGTTTTTCCCCAAGACCTAGATGCATCAGCGGGGGGAGGGAAACAGAACAAACAGAATACACAGCCCAAAGTGCAATATACGAAGAATCAAGACAAGTATCAATTGAGGGAACCTCGTCCACAGACCAAATACAAATAATCGATTCCAAGATTGTAGGCAATGTCATTAATTTATCATCTAAACAGCTTAGTATTGCACAATATAGTGTTTTGAATAAAGGTTTAAACTTTGCACCCACTATAGATTTTGATGTATTTAGAACTATTATGGATGTTAACAAATTAACACGTAATTTAACTTTGAAGAAATATTTTCACGGATTGAGTACACTTGATCATACCGATGTGCCAGTTACCCATGTTGATACTGATACCGGGGACCCAGTTGATTTTGAATATAAATGTGACACAGTCACACTGCAACAGCTGCAAATAGAATCAATGGGGAACTCGGGTAGTCGCAACATGGGTCCCAAATTTAAGGAGAAATCTAAATTCTACCCTATTCAGAACAGGGGATCAGTCATTGAAACATTTTACAACAGGGTCGAAAGAGATCTTTTACAACTAAAGGCCAATCAGCCCCCAAGTAAATTTAACTTGTCTCTTGCTGAGAAGAGTGCTTTGGCCTCTCTTAAAGAGGACCTTAGTCTGGTGATCAAAAATTCTGATAAAGGTGGAATGGTTGTGGTCATGGACCGACAACAATACATAGATGAAGGCCACAGACAACTATGTAATGAGAATAATTACTTAGTTTTACAAAGAGATCCCACCACTCACTTTCGTTCCAAATTAGTACATCTTTTGGATGATGGATTGGAACAAGGTTTTGTAGATCAGGCAACAATGGACTATTTGTTAGTTGATTGTCCGAAAATACCGTTGTTCCACCATTTACCTAAGACACATAAATCCCTGGAAAGTGTCCAGGGACGGCCTATAGTGAGTGGTGTGGAATCCCTTCTAGGTAATCTGTCAGAGTGGTTGGACTCAATCCTTCAACCCCTCGTTGTCACTCTCCATTCTTACATTAGGGATACCAAACATATCCTTAATGTTATGGATAATGTAAGATGGACACCACAATCTATCTGGCTCACAGTGGACGCAGTGTCGCTCTATTCCAGTATTCCACACTCTAAAGGGATAGAGGCCATTGCCTTTTTTCTGGAATACAATACAGATTACTCTGATGACTTCATTAAGTACATTTTGAAGGTCACCCTTTTTCTTTTGTCACACAATTTTTTCAAATTTGAGGATGTTTTCTATCTCCAGAGATGTGGTACCGCCATGGGGGCCAAATTTGCTCCCTCCTTTGCCAATCTTTTTTTGGGCTGGTGGGAGTTCTACCACATCTTTGGAGATAGAAACCCTTACAAGAAATGTATCTCCTTTTATAGGAGATACATAGATGATCTTCTTTTCATCTGGTCGGGTAATCAGTCTGACATTCAGGGATTCATTGACTATCTTAATCATAATGATATTGGACTAAGCTTCACTTTTGAAGCGAGTCAGAGTTCTATTAACTATCTGGATATTACATTGGAGGGCAGTTCAGATGGCAGAATACTTTCCAGGATTTTCAGAAAATCCATTTCAGGGAATTCCTTACTCTTAGGAACAAGCTGTCATCCCAGACATGTTCCCTTTGCCATTGCCAAAGGAGAATATACCAGGATTAAAAGGAACTGTACCTCCAATGAGGACTTTTGCAAGGAGGCAGAAAGATTGGAGATGAGATTAAAAGAGAGAAAGTATCCCAAAAAAGTGATCAAAAGGGCAAGAGAATCTGTACAGGTAACACCTAGAGAGAGCTTACTGAAAACTAAAGATAAGCACAGTACAACCAAACAGGGAATTACTTTTGTTACAACACACAGTACCCAATATCCTCAGGTATGTGAGATTATTAGGAAACATTTTCCAATATTGAAGGCAGAGGATAAATTGGTTGATACAGTCCGACAAGGGCTCAGATGTGCCTACAGGAAGAGCCCCACATTGGGCTCTATTCTCTCGCCAACCCTGTTAAAAACTGACAAAGATGAGAGGGGATCATGGTTGGTACATACTGGGATGTATAGATGCGGTCACAGGAAGTGCAAGCCCTGTGATTATGCCAAGGTGACAAAGGAATTTGTGAGTGCAAAAACGAGGAAAAGCTACAAAATCAATTCCTGTATGAATTGTAAAACGGAATCGGTAGTCTATATGATTGAATGCACATTGTGCCAGATTCAATATGTGGGACTCACCTCCAGAGACCTGAACTCTAGAATCAGGGAACATCTTTCCTCTTTCTCTACTAAGAGATCCACGACTCCAATAGTACAACACTTTGGAGTCTACCATGATAATAACCTCAAAGGATTTACATGGTGTGCTATTGAGAAAGTTTCTAGACCTGTGAGGGGGGGAAATTTGGACCAATTGCTAGCCAGACGCGAAGCTTTTTGGATTTTTACCTTAGGCACTCGGGTGCCTGATGGTCTAAATTCAAGATATGACGTAATGAACCTGTGGGAATAGTATTATGGTATTTCGTAATACACCTACCAATGATCTCCTAGTTTATTATAATGTAAGACTCATCGGTTGGTCATGTGTGCTTAACCTGTATCAAATCACATTAAATTACTATATGGGGATGTCCTATTTGTTTGCTTGTTGTCTTTATCATATGTTATTATGATGACGATTTGCCAAGACATCTTTATAACATATAGTATTTGACAGGTTACTATTCATTTAAAATTAAAAAAAAAATAAAATTAAAATTTAAAATTAAAATTATTTGCTTATTGCATGTTTTCATTCTTATAGGATTTGTTAATAGATTTATCTATTTTTGACATATGATATCAACTATTGTGGTATTTTATACTGAGGGTACTGTTTGAATTCTGTTGCCCATCAGTGCATTAGAGAGGATAAGAGCAATGATTCAACTCTTAGAGAATGAGGATATATTAATAGAGTCTCCTATGCGCACTATTTGGGCAATAGAATTTCTAGTAATATATAATTGATCACTAACCCTTAATATTTGACATTTTGTCTGTAATGCATAACACTATGTTGGTTATTCACATAATTATCACAGTATGTATATTACGTTTGTATGGGCTCAGACAATGTATTGCAATGTGCGGTTCTTACATTAGTGGGTTAACTTTACATACTGTTAGTATTGGTTAAACTTGAAGGCGTTGTTTTTCATGTGTGCGCCAATCACATTTGTTTTAACTAGTTTTAAACAGGTGTGGAGCACAGCACAGTAGGCTATGACTACGGATTTCATCCGAAACGCGTAAGCCAGACTGTGCTGCGCCTTCTACACCATACCCTATCCTTGCTGTGTTTGCCGATTTTAATCTGAATAAATAAAGGAATTAATTTTAAGGAAACAGCCCACATTTCCTCTTTTCAAGTTATTATTGTCCGGAGTTTGGCTGTTTCCTGCTGTGCATTACGAGCTTATACTCTTCAAAAAGGATTGCATTGTGTGCTGTTCTACATTTGGCAGTTCCCTATTGCAAGCAGGAACTGTTTTTTGCTACGTCACTGGCGGAGGGATACTGCATTCTATCGGAGGAACAAGTATCTGGAATAAGTTGAGGCGGAGCAAGGGATCTCTGCCTCGTTCCAGAGTGTGTTCCATTGGCCGAGATTGGGCCGTGCCCCCTTAGAGGCGTCCGGATTGAATTTGCAGCCGTGAATGGCGATACCCGCCTTCTCCATAGGATTGGGTGAGTGAGATCTCCATTGTCCACGCTGGAGCGAGTAAATGAGTGATATACCAAGGAACTTGAGAGTTTCTATTTAGCACCTTGCACTTTATTTGATACCTTTTTGTTGTTAATATATTATAGACTGCCTATCACTTTCTGGGTTTCCTTACTTTACATTGATTTTAGAAACACAGAGATCATTAGTTGCAACCGTGAAATCACAAAAAACTTTGATTATACACCAAGTACACTTATTTATCCTTAGGCCTTTTTAGCAGAGGCTCCAGGACCCTCCACAAAACCAGCAGCATGAAAGAGGACATATGGCATACTTTAGAAAATTAGATTACAGGAAAGGCATTGATTTTAGAAACACAGAGATCATTAGTTGCAACCGTGAAATCTAAAAAAACATAGATTATACACCCAGTACACTTATTTATCCTTAGGCCTTTTTAGAAGAGTGTCCCGGAGCCTCAACAGAAAGAACAGCATGAAAGAGGACATATGGCATCCTTTTGAATAATAGATTACAGGAAAGGCATTGATTTTAGAAAGACAGAAAAAAATTGTTACAAACGGGAAATCTAAAAAAACATTGAATAGACACCCAGTACACTTCTTTATCCTTCGGCCTTTTGAGCAGAGGCTCCAGGACACTCAACAAAACCAGCAGTAGGAAAGAGGACATATGGCATCCTTTGTGAAAAAAAGATTATAGGAAAGGCATTGATTTTAGAAACCGGGGAAAATTTGTTGCAACCGTGAATTTGAATTAAAAAAAAAGATTGGATGGACACCAGGTACAATTCTTTATCCATAATGCCTTTTTATAAGAGGGTCCAGGACCCTCAAACAAAAAAACAGCAGGAAAGAGGACATATGGCATACTTTTGAACAATACAGTAAGAGCACAGGAAAGGCATTGATTTTAGAAACCCATAGATAATTTTTTGCAAATGTAAATTTGAATCAAAAAAATGATTCGATGGACACCCAGTACACCACTTTCTCCTTAGGCCTTTTTATAAGAGGGTCCTGGACCCTCAAAAAAACACCAGCAGGAAAGAGGACATATGGCATACTTTTGAAAATTAGATTACAGGAAAGGCATTGATGTTAGAAACACAGAGATCAGTTATATGACCCGGGAAATAGAAAAAAAAACATTGATTGGACACCCATTACACTTCTTTATCCTTAGGCCTTTTTAAAAGAGTGTCCCGGAACCTCAACAGAAAGAACAGCATGAAAGAGGACATATGGCATCCTTTTGAAAAATAGATTACAGGAAAGGCATTGATTTTTGAAAGACAGAAAAAATAAGTTACAACTGTTAAATCTAAAAAAACATTGAATAGACACCCAGTACACTTCTTTATCCTTCTGCCTTTTTAGCAGAGGCTCCAGGACACTCAACAAAACCAGCAGTAGGAAAGAGGACATATGGCATCCTTTGTGAAAAAAAGATTATAGGAAAGGCATTGATTTTAGAAACCCGGGGATAATTTGTTGCAACCGTGAATTTGAATTAAAAAAAAAGATTGGATGGACACCAGGTACAATTCTTTATCCATAATGCCATTTTATAAGAGGGTCCAGGACCCTCAAACAAAAAACCAGCAGGAAAGAGGACATATGGCATACTTTTGAACAATAGAGTACAGGAAAGGCATAGATTTTAGAAACCCATAAAAAAAAATTTAAAATGTAAATTTGAATAAAAAAAATGATTCGATGGACAGCCAGTACAACTCTTTCTCCTTAGGCCTTTTTATAAGAGGGTCCTGGACCCTCAAAAAAAACACCAGCAGGAAAGAGGACGTATGGCATCCTTTTGAACAATAGAGTACAGGTACAGCATTGATTTCACAAACCCAGAGATCATTTTGGTCAATTGTTAAATAGAAAAATAAAAATGAGTGGCCAACCAGTACACCTCTTTCTCCTTAGGCCTTTTTATAAGATGGTCCTGGACACTCAAAAAAAACACCAGCAGGAAAGAGGACGTATGGCATCCTTTTGAACAATAGAGTACAGGTACGGCATTGATTTTACAAAACCAGAGATAATTTAGGTCAAATGAGAAATAGAAAATAAAAATGAGTGGACACCCAGTACACCTCTTTCACCTTAGGCCTTTTTATAAGAGTGTCCAGGACCCTCAAGCAAAATACCAGCAGGAAAGAGAACATATGGCATACTTTGGAACAATAGAGTACTGGTACGGCATTGATTTGTGAAACCCACAGATAATTGTTTGTAAAAGTGAAATAGCACCAAAAACCATGCTTGGACTCCCACTCCAGGTCGTTCACCTTCAGCTTTTTTATAAGAGGGTCCAGCACCCTCAACAGAAACAACTGCAGGAAACACTACCACATATGCCATCCTTTTGCACAAGCGAGTACAGGTATGGCATCCATTTTAGAAACCCAAAGATAATTGAGAGGAACCAGGAACATTTTTATAAAAACTGGATGGGGCAACCATTACTACAGGTCGTTCTCCTTCAGCCTTTTTATATCATGGGCCACGACCCGCAACAGGCACAACAGCATGAAACAAAACATATGCCACCCTTTTGCACAATAGAGTACAGGTATGTCATAGATGGAACACGGAGATAATTTAGATCAACCAAGAGACGGATAAAGATGCTTGGTCGGTCCTACTCTTTCAAATTTGTTGCATTTTGCGTTCAATTGAATGGTCCACCGGATATGAGTGGTGTGTAAAGTTGTACAATTCGTAACAGTTTAATCACTAGTGTTATGTGCCTTATTTTTTTTATTTGAGTTTTGTACCCACAGAGATGCAGCAGAGGCCAGAAAAATTAGGAATGTACAAATGACTGAAACATTGGGGTATTGTTGGAGCAACTGCTGTAGCAGCGGCCAGAAAAATCGATGTTTGTAAAACATTTATAAAGTGCCCTAAAAGCTTGTGGCTTGAACACTAGTTGTTGGCGGATAAGTCAAGCAAGTCCTCCGTCTTTATAACCAAAAAAAAAAGGCCAGCCTGTGTACCAGTTGTAGCCCAAGGCAGCTCATATCATCATCAGTAGTTTTTTATTCAAATGTATCGCCCAATGTCAGTCCCTTCGGGATCCAGCCCTCATTCATTTTTATAAAAGTGAGATAGTCAAGGCTTTTTTGACCTAGGCGACTTCTCTTCTCAGTGACAAAACCTCCTGCTGCACTAAAAGTCCTTTCGGACAGGACACTTGAAGCGGGGCAGGCCAGAAGTTCTATTGCAAATTGGGATAGCTCAGGCCACAAGTCCAGCCTGCACACCCAGTAGTCAAGGGGTCCATCGCTCCTGAGAGTGTCGAGATCCGCAGTTAAAGCTAGGTAGTCTGCTACCTGTCGGTTGAGTCTTTTTCTAAGGCTGGATCCCGAAAAGCTCTGATGGTGCATGGGAGTTAAAAAGGTACGCATGTCCTCCATCAACAAGACGTCAGGAAAGCGCCCGGTCCTTGCCGCCATGGTCGTGGGAGGAGGAGGATTAATTTAATCTCTTCCCCTGTTACATTCCCGTGGTGATGTGACATCACCCTTATACGCTGTATAAAGCATAGTTTTTAATTTATTATGAAAATGCTCCATCCTTTCCGACTTGCGGGAATTTGGTAACATTTCAGGCACTTTATGCTTATACCGGGGGTCGAGGAGCGTGGACACCCAGTACAGGTCGTTCTCCTTCAGCTTTTTTATACGAGGGTCCCTCAACAGGCACGACAGCATGAAAGAACCCATTTGAACAAGGTTGGATGCTGAGCTAATCATGTCACGTTCCTCCTCCTCACTGATCTCACTGATGGTATCTTCATCCCCCCAGCCACGTATAACACCACGGGTACCAGAGAGGTGACAACAACTAGCACCCTGGGATGACTGTTGTGCTCGGTCTTCCTCCTCCTCATCCTCCCCAAAGCCACATTCCTCCTCTGACTCCTCTTCCTCACAATCCTCTTCCTGCGTTGCTGCAGGTCCAGCAAGCAATGCTGATTCGGCTGTTTGTGGGGGTGATGGACACCACAACTCTTCCTCTTCCTCTTCACGCTCATCTACTGCCTGATCCAGCACTCTTCGCAGGGCACGCTCCAGGAAGAAAACAAATGGTATGATGTCGCTGATGGTGCCTTCGGTGCGACTGACAAGGTTTGTCACCTCCTCAAAAGGACGCATGAGCCTACAGGCATTGCTCATGAGCGTCCAGTAATTTGGCAAAAATATCCCCAGCTCCCCAGAGGCTGTCCTAGCACCCCGGTCATACAAATACTCATTAACAGCTTTATCTTGTTGGAGCAGGCGGTCAAACATTAAGAGTGTTGAATTCCACCGTGTCGGGCTGTCGCAAATCAAGCGCCTCACTGGCAGGATGTTTCGACGCTGGATATCAGACAAGTGCGCCATGGCCGTGTAGGAACGCCTGAAATGGCCACACACCTTCCTGGCCTGCTTCAGGACGTCCTGTAAGCCTGGGTACTTATGGACAAATCGTTGTACAATCAGATTACACACATGTGCCATGCACGGCACATGTGTCAACTTGCCCAATTTCAATGTCGCCACCAAATTACTTCCATTGTCAGAAACAACCTTGCCAATCTCCAGTTGGTGCGGAGTCAGCCACTGATCCACCTGTGCGTTCAGGGCGGTCAGGAGTGCTGGTGCGGTGTGACTCTCCGCTTTCAGGCAAGTCAACCCCAAGACGGCGTGACACTGCCGTACCCGGGATGTAGCATAGTACCTGGGGAGCTGGGGGGGTGCCATAGATGTGGAGCAAGACGCAGAAGTTGAAGAGGACTCAGCCGAGGAAGAGGTTATGGAAGAGGATGGAGTAGGAGGAGTAGAGGAGGTAGCAGCAGGCCTGCCTGCAAGTCGTGGCGGTGTCACCAACTCTTCTGCAGAGCCACGCATTCCATGCTTGTCAGAAGTCAGCAGGTTTACCCAATGCGCAGTGTAGGTGATATAGCTGCCCTGACCATGCTTTGCAGACCAGCTATCCATGGTCATATGGACCCTTGCCCCAACGCTGTGTGCCAGACATGCCATAACTTCCTTTCTCACAACAGAGTACAGGTTTGGGATTGCCTTTTGTGAAAAGAAATTTCTGCCAGGTACCTTCCACTGTGGTGTCCCAATAGATACAAATTTTTTGAAAGCATCAGACTCCACCAGCTTGTATGGTAAAAGCTGGCGGGCTAAGAGTTCAGACAAGCCAGCTGTCAGACGCCGGGCAAGGGGGTGACTTTGAGAAATTGGCTTCTTACGCTCAAACATGTCCTTGACAGACACCTGACTGTGGGCAGATGACCAGGAACTGCTACGTAAGAGAGACTGAGTGGAGGATGGTTGAGAGGGGGCAAGGAGGACAGCACTGGTTGACGTGGCTGAAGATGCTGGAGCAGGAGGAGGAGGGCGGCTTTCACTTTGTGTGCTGCTTCTACTCATGTGTTTTTCCCATCAGCCTTTGTGATGGGAGACCATGTGCCTTCGCAAAGCAGTTGTACCTAGGTGGCTGTTGGACTTCCCACGACTCAGTTTCTTTTGGCACAGGTTGCAAATGGCATTGCTGTTGTCAGAGGCAGACACACAAAAAAAATGCCACACTGCTGAGCTCTGCGATGACGGCATTCTGGTGGTGGCAACAGCATGCATTGATGGGCATCGGCGGGCTGTCTGGCTGACCCCTGGTGACGATGCATGCTGTCTGACTGTGCCACTAGCTCCTTGAGACGACCTCCCCGTGCTTCCAAATCATCTCCTCCTCCTCCTCCTCCTCCTCTCTGTCTCCCCATCTGAACTTTCCCCCTCTTCTTCTTCTCTTCTAGCAGGCACCCACGTGACATCCACTGGCACATCATCATCATCAACCACTTCACTTGTATCTGAAACATCAAGAAAGGAAGCAGCAGCGGGTACAACATCACCATCATCATCACACCGTACCTCCATGTCGGTAATGCTGCCTGACTGAGACTGATCACTATTATCTACATCCTCTGTCAATGATGGTTGCGCATCACTCATTTCTTCAAAATGATGTGTCAATAACTCCTGTGACAGATCAAGTGAAGCGGCTGTGGTGCTAGTGTTGGTGGTGGCGACAGGCGGCGGAGTGTCACTGGTCACTTGAGACCTGCCCAAAGCACAGCTGGACTTAGATGGTGCGTCAAGGTTAGGAGGACTAGCAGAGGAAGCTGAAGAAGATTGGGTTTCCTGTGTTAGCCATTCAACTAGGTCCTCCTCAGAAGTTTTTGCATCCCCCTGGCACCCGGCGTCTGAACAATGTGCATATTTGTAGGGTCTAAAGGAATCACAGCACCACGACCACGGAACCTGTGGGGTGGCCTGCCTCTGCCTGTCATTTTTTTTTAAATGGACACTAACAATACTATTACACCAATTGAGTGGTGGCACTGTGAAAGTGGGCACAGTATACGCTGTGAGACTGACAACAACATAAAAGACAGATGTTTTAAAAATCACAAATTGTTAATTTTTTTTAAATATTACTAGTACTGTGGCAACAAATATGATTGTTTGGCACTATTTGGCAAATGAGCCTGTCTGGCACACACGCTGGTAGAAAGGAAACTGCAATTCAATGGCACTAGGAGACTGAAGAATCACAGTCAAAACAGTTATGATTAACAAAAATTCCAATCCTGTTACAATAAATATGAGTGGTGGCACTAATTGGCTAGTTGGGACTGGCACACAGGCAGGCAGGCAGGCAGGCAGGCAGGAGGAAAATGCAATTCAAGGGCACTAGTAGACTGCAGATTGACAGTCAAAACAGCGTTGATTGACAAATTTTGCAATACTGTTAAAAGAAATATGATTGCTAGCACTAATTGGATAGTTGGGCCTGGCACACAGGCTGGCAGGCAGTAGAAAAGTGCAATTCAATGGCACAAGCAAAATGAGGATTAAGATCAACCATCAAGATTTTTTTATTTAAATTAGTAACTATACTGTGACAACAATTAGGATTGGTGTAAATAGTTGGCAAGACGGCCTGGCACAAAAGGATGGCAGGCAGGAGGGAGATGCAATTCAAGGACACTAGGAGACTGATTAATGACAGTCAAAACAGTGATGATTGACAATTTTTGCAATACTGTTAAAAGAAATATGATTGCTGACAACAATTGGCTAGGTGGGCCTGGCTCACAGCAGGCTGCAAGGCAGGAGGAAAGTGCGTGTCAATGGCACCAGCAAACTGACGATTCAAATCACAGCAACTATTACCAAAAATTTTAATTTTTAATTATTAGAATACTGTCACAACAAATATGATTGGTGTAAATATTTTTTAAGTAGGCCTGGCACACAGGCTTGGAAGGCTGTAGAAAACTGCAATTCAAAGGCACGAGCAAACTGAGGGTTAAGATCATCAACAATAAAGATTTTTTTAATTTTAATTAGTAACTATACTGTGACAAAAAATTAGGATTGGTGTAAATAGTTGGCAAGACGGCCTGGCACAAAAGGATGGCAGGCAGGAGGGAGATGCAATTCAAGGACACTAGGAGACTGATTACTGACAGTCTAAACAGTGATGATTGACAATTTTTGCAATACTGTTAACAGAAATATGATTGCTGACAACAATTGGCTAGGTGGGGGCCTGGCTCACAGCAGGCTGCAAGGCAGGAGGAAAGTGCGTTTCAATGGCACCAGCAAACTGATGATTCAAATCACAGCAACTATTACCAAAAATTTTAATTTTTAATTATTAGAATACTGTCACAACAAATATGATTGGTGTAAATATTTTTTAAGTAGGCCTGGCACACAGGCTTGGAAGGCTGTAGAAAAGTGCAATTCAAAGGCACGAGCAAACTGAGGGTTAAGATCATCAACAATAAAGATTTTTTTTAATTTTAATTAGTAACTATACTGTGACAAAAAATTAGGATTGGTGTAAATAGTTGGCAAGACGGCCTGGCACAAAAGGATGGCAGGCAGGAGGGAGATGCAATTCAAGGACACTAGGAGACTGATTAATGACAGTCAAAACAGTGATGATTGACAATTTTTGAAATACTGTTAAAAGAAATATGATTGCTGACAACAATTGGCTAGGTGGGCCTGGCTCACAGCAGGCTGCAAGGCAGGAGGAAAGTGCGTTTCAATGGCACCAGCAAACTGACGATTCAAATCACAGCAACTATTACCAAAAATTTTAATTTTTAATTATTAGAATACTGTCACAACAAATATGATTGGTGTAAATATTTTTTAAGTAGGCCTGGCACACAGGCTTGGAAGGCTGTAGAAAAGTGCAATTCAAAGGCACGAGCAAACTGAGGGTTAAGATCATCAACAATAAAGATTTTTTTAATTTTAATTAGTAACTATACTGTGACAAAAAATTAGGATTGGTGTAAATAGTTGGCAAGACGGCCTGGCACAAAAGGATGGCAGGCAGGAGGGAGATGCAATTCAAGGACACTAGGAGACTGATTACTGACAGTCTAAACAGTGATGATTGACAATTTTTGCAATACTGTTAACAGAAATATGATTGCTGACAACAATTGGCTAGGTGGGGGCCTGGCTCACAGCAGGCTGCAAGGCAGGAGGAAAGTGCGTTTCAATGGCACCAGCAAACTGACGATTCAAATCACAGCAACTATTACCAAAAATTTTAATTTTTAATTATTAGAATACTGTCACAACAAATATGATTGGTGTAAATATTTTTAAGTAGGCCTGGCACACAGGCTTGGAAGGCTGTAGAAAAGTGCAATTCAAAGGCACGAGCAAACTGAGGGTTAAGATCATCAACAATAAAGATTTTTTTTAATTTTAATTAGTAACTATACTGTGACAAAAAATTAGGATTGGTGTAAATAGTTGGCAAGACGGCCTGGCACAAAAGGATGGCAGGCAGGAGGGAGATGCAATTCAAGGACACTAGGAGACTGATTACTGACAGTCTAAACAGTGATGATTGACAATTTTTGCAATACTGTTAACAGAAATATGATTGCTGACAACAATTGGCTAGGTGGGGGCCTGGCTCACAGCAGGCTGCAAGGCGGGAGGAAAGTGCGTTTCAATGGCACCAGCAAACTGACGATTCAAATCACAGCAACTATTACCAAAAATTTTAATTTTTAATTATTAGAATACTGTCACAACAAATATGATTGGTGTAAATATTTTTTAAGTAGGCCTGGCACACAGGCTTGGAAGGCTGTAGAAAAGTGCAATTCAAAGGCACGAGCAAACTGAGGGTTAAGATCATCAACAATAAATATTTTTTTTAATTTTAATTAGTAACTATACTGTGACAAAAAATTAGGATTGGTGTAAATAGTTGGCAAGACGGCCTGGCACAAAAGGATGGCAGGCAGGAGGGAGATGCAATTCAAGGACACTAGGAGACTGATTAATGACAGTCAAAACAGTGATGATTGACAATTTTTGCAATACTGTTAAAAGAAATATGATTGCTGACAACAATTGGCTAGGTGGGCCTGGCTCACAGCAGGCTGCAAGGCAGGAGGAAAGTGCGTTTCAATGGCACCAGCAAACTGACGATTCAAATCACAGCAACTATTACCAAAAATTTTAATTTTTAATTATTAGAATACTGTCACAACAAATATGATTGGTGTAAATATTTTTTAAGTAGGCCTGGCACACAGGCTTGGAAGGCTGTAGAAAAGTGCAATTCAAAGGCACGAGCAAACTGAGGGTTAAGATCATCAACAATAAAGATTTTTTTAATTTTAATTAGCAACTATACTGTGACAAAAAATTAGGATTGGTGTAAATAGTTGGCAAGACGGCCTGGCACAAAAGGATGGCAGGCAGGAGGGAGATGCAATTCAAGGACACTAGGAGACTGATTACTGACAGTCTAAACAGTGATGATTGACAATTTTTGCAATACTGTTAACAGAAATATGATTGCTGACAACAATTGGCTAGGTGGGGGCCTGGCTCACAGCAGGCTGCAAGGCAGGAGGAAAGTGCGTTTCAATGGCACCAGCAAACTGATGATTCAAATCACAGCAACTATTACCAAAAATTTTAATTTTTAATTATTAGAATACTGTCACAACAAATATGATTGGTGTAAATATTTTTTAAGTAGGCCTGGCACACAGGCTTGGAAGGCTGTAGAAAAGTGCAATTCAAAGGCACGAGCAAACTGAGGGTTAAGATCATCAACAATAAATATTTTTTTTAATTTTAATTAGTAACTATACTGTGACAAAAAATTAGGATTGGTGTAAATAGTTGGCAAGACGGCCTGGCACAAAAGGATGGCAGGCAGGAGGGAGATGCAATTCAAGGACACTAGGAGACTGATTACTGACAGTCTAGACAGTGATGATTGACAATTTTTGCAATACTGTTAAAAGAAATATGATTGCTGACAACAATTGGCTAGGTGGGGGCCTGGCTCACAGCAGGCTGCAAGGCAGGAGGAAAGTGCATTTCAATGGCACCAGCAAACTGACGATTCAAATCACAGCAACTATTACCAAAAATTTTAATTTTTAATTATTAGAATACTGTCACAACAAATATGATTGGTGTAAATATTTTTTAAGTAGGCCTGGCACACAGGCTTGGAAGGCTGTAGAAAAGTGCAATTCAAAGGCACGAGCAAACTGAGGGTTAAGATCATCAACAATAAATATTTTTTTTAATTTTAATTAGTAACTATACTGTGACAAAAAATTAGGATTGGTGTAAATAGTTGGCAAGACGGCCTGGCACAAAAGGATGGCAGGCAGGAGGGAGATGCAATTCAAGGACACTAGGAGACTGATTAATGACAGTCAAAACAGTGATGATTGACAATTTTTGCAATACTGTTAAAAGAAATATGATTGCTGACAACAATTGGCTAGGTGGGCCTGGCTCACAGCAGGCTGCAAGGCAGGAGGAAAGTGCGTTTCAATGGCACCAGCAAACTGACAATTCAAATCACAGCAACTATTACCAAAAATTTTAATTTTTAATTATTAGAATACTGTCACAACAAATATGATTGGTGTAAATATTTTTTAAGTAGGCCTGGCACACAGGCTTGGAAGGCTGTAGAAAACTGCAATTCAAAGGCACGAGCAAACTGAGGGTTAAGATCATCAACAATAAAGATTTTTTTAATTTTAATTAGTAACTATACTGTGACAAAAAATTAGGATTGGTGTAAATAGTTGGCAAGACGGCCTGGCACAAAAGGATGGCAGGCAGGAGGGAGATGCAATTCAAGGACACTAGGAGACTGATTACTGACAGTCTAAACAGTGATGATTGACAATTTTTGCAATACTGTTAACAGAAATATGATTGCTGGCAACAATTGGCTAGGTGGGGGCCTGGCTCACAGCAGGCTGCAAGGCAGGAGGAAAGTGCGTTTCAATGGCACCAGCAAACTGATGATTCAAATCACAGCAACTATTACCAAAAATTTTAATTTTTAATTATTAGAATACTGTCACAACAAATATGATTGGTGTAAATATTTTTTAAGTAGGCCTGGCACACAGGCTTGGAAGGCTGTAGAAAACTGCAATTCAAAGGCACGAGCAAACTGAGGGTTAAGATCATCAACAATAAATATTTTTTTTAATTTTAATTAGTAACTATACTGTGACAAAAAATTAGGATTGGTGTAAATAGTTGGCAAGACGGCCTGGCACAAAAGGATGGCAGGCAGGAGGGAGATGCAATTCAAGGACACTAGGAGACTGATTACTGACAGTCTAGACAGTGATGATTGACAATTTTTGCAATACTGTTAAAAGAAATATGATTGCTGACAACAATTGGCTAGGTGGGGGCCTGGCTCACAGCAGGCTGCAAGGCAGGAGGAAAGTGCATTTCAATGGCACCAGCAAACTGACGATTCAAATCACAGCAACTATTACCAAAAATTTTAATTTTTAATTATTAGAATACTGTCACAACAAATATGATTGGTGTAAATATTTTTTAAGTAGGCCTGGCACACAGGCTTGGAAGGCTG
The DNA here is from genome assembly GCF_027579735.1 of Bombina bombina. Taxonomy (NCBI): domain Eukaryota; kingdom Metazoa; phylum Chordata; class Amphibia; order Anura; family Bombinatoridae; genus Bombina; species Bombina bombina. The sequence continues at coordinate 495,321,747 of NC_069503.1, read as the reverse complement.
TAGAAAAGTGCAATTCAAAGGCACGAGCAAACTGAGGGTTAAGATCATCAACAATAAATATTTTTTTTAATTTTAATTAGTAACTATACTGTGACAAAAAATTAGGATTGGTGTAAATAGTTGGCAAGACGGCCTGGCACAAAAGGATGGCAGGCAGGAGGGAGATGCAATTCAAGGACACTAGGAGACTGATTAATGACAGTCAAAACAGTGATGATTGACAATTTTTGCAATACTGTTAAAAGAAATATGATTGCTGACAATAATTGGCTAGGTGGGCCTGGCTCACAGCAGGCTGCAAGGCAGGAGGAAAGTGCGTTTCAATGGCACCAGCAAACTGATGATTCAAATCACAGCAACTATTACCAAAAATTTTAATTTTTAATTATTAGAATACTGTCACAACAAATATGATTGGTGTAAATATTTTTTAAGTAGGCCTGGCACACAGGCTTGGAAGGCTGTAGAAAAGTGCAATTCAAAGGCACGAGCAAACTGAGGGTTAAGATCATCAACAATAAATATTTTTTTTAATTTTAATTAGTAACTATACTGTGACAAAAAATTAGGATTGGTGTAAATAGTTGGCAAGACGGCCTGGCACAAAAGGATGGCAGGCAGGAGGGAGATGCAATTCAAGGACACTAGGAGACTGATTACTGACAGTCTAGACAGTGATGATTGACAATTTTTGCAATACTGTTAAAAGAAATATGATTGCTGACAACAATTGGCTAGGTGGGGGCCTGGCTCACAGCAGGCTGCAAGGCAGGAGGAAAGTGCATTTCAATGGCACCAGCAAACTGACGATTCAAATCACAGCAACTATTACCAAAAATTTTAATTTTTAATTATTAGAATACTGTCACAACAAATATGATTGGTGTAAATATTTTTTAAGTAGGCCTGGCACACAGGCTTGGAAGGCTGTAGAAAAGTGCAATTCAAAGGCACGAGCAAACTGAGGGTTAAGATCATCAACTATAAATATTTTTTTTAATTTTAATTAGTAACTATACTGTGACAAAAAATTAGGATTGGTGTAAATAGTTGGCAAGACGGCCTGGCACAAAAGGATGGCAGGCAGGAGGGAGATGCAATTCAAGGACACTAGGAGACTGATTAATGACAGTCAAAACAGTGATGATTGACAATTTTTGCAATACTGTTAAAAGAAATATGATTGCTGACAACAATTGGCTAGGTGGGCCTGGCTCACAGCAGGCTGCAAGGCAGGAGGAAAGTGCGTTTCAATGGCACCAGCAAACTGACAATTCAAATCACAGCAACTATTACCAAAAATTTTAATTTTTAATTATTAGAATACTGTCACAACAAATATGATTGGTGTAAATATTTTTTAAGTAGGCCTGGCACACAGGCTTGGAAGGCTGTAGAAAACTGCAATTCAAAGGCACGAGCAAACTGAGGGTTAAGATCATCAACAATAAAGATTTTTTTAATTTTAATTAGTAACTATACTGTGACAAAAAATTAGGATTGGTGTAAATAGTTGGCAAGACGGCCTGGCACAAAAGGATGGCAGGCAGGAGGGAGATGCAATTCAAGGACACTAGGAGACTGATTACTGACAGTCTAAACAGTGATGATTGACAATTTTTGCAATACTGTTAACAGAAATATGATTGCTGGCAACAATTGGCTAGGTGGGGGCCTGGCTCACAGCAGGCTGCAAGGCAGGAGGAAAGTGCGTTTCAATGGCACCAGCAAACTGATGATTCAAATCACAGCAACTATTACCAAAAATTTTAATTTTTAATTATTAGAATACTGTCACAACAAATATGATTGGTGTAAATATTTTTTAAGTAGGCCTGGCACACAGGCTTGGAAGGCTGTAGAAAACTGCAATTCAAAGGCACGAGCAAACTGAGGGTTAAGATCATCAACAATAAATATTTTTTTTAATTTTAATTAGTAACTATACTGTGACAAAAAATTAGGATTGGTGTAAATAGTTGGCAAGACGGCCTGGCACAAAAGGATGGCAGGCAGGAGGGAGATGCAATTCAAGGACACTAGGAGACTGATTACTGACAGTCTAGACAGTGATGATTGACAATTTTTGCAATACTGTTAAAAGAAATATGATTGCTGACAACAATTGGCTAGGTGGGGGACTGGCTCACAGCAGGCTGCAAGGCAGGAGGAAAGTGCATTTCAATGGCACCAGCAAACTGACGATTCAAATCACAGCAACTATTACCAAAAATTTTAATTTTTAATTATTAGAATACTGTCACAACAAATATGATTGGTGTAAATATTTTTTAAGTAGGCCTGGCACACAGGCTTGGAAGGCTGTAGAAAAGTGCAATTCAAAGGCACGAGCAAACTGAGGGTTAAGATCATCAACAATAAATATTTTTTTTAATTTTAATTAGTAACTATACTGTGACAAAAAATTAGGATTGGTGTAAATAGTTGGCAAGACGGCCTGGCACAAAAGGATGGCAGGCAGGAGGGAGATGCAATTCAAGGACACTAGGAGACTGATTAATGACAGTCAAAACAGTGATGATTGACAATTTTTGCAATACTGTTAAAAGAAATATGATTGCTGACAACAATTGGCTAGGTGGGCCTGGCTCACAGCAGGCTGCAAGGCAGGAGGAAAGTGCGTTTCAATGGCACCAGCAAACTGACGATTCAAATCACAGCAACTATTAACAAAAATTTTAATTTTTAATTATTAGAATACTGTCACAACAAATATGATTGGTGTAAATATTTTTTAAGTAGGCCTGGCACACAGGCTTGGAAGGCTGTAGAAAACTGCAATTCAAAGGCACGAGCAAACTGAGGGTTAAGATCATCAACAATAAAGATTTTTTTAATTTTAATTAGTAACTATACTGTGACAAAAAATTAGGATTGGTGTAAATAGTTGGCAAGACGGCCTGGCACAAAAGGATGGCAGGCAGGAGGGAGATGCAATTCAAGGACACTAGGAGACTGATTACTGACAGTCTAAACAGTGATGATTGACAATTTTTGCAATACTGTTAACAGAAATATGATTGCTGACAACAATTGGCTAGGTGGGGGCCTGGCTCACAGCAGGCTGCAAGGCAGGAGGAAAGTGCGTTTCAATGGCACCAGCAAACTGACGATTCAAATCACAGCAACTATTACCAAAAATTTTAATTTTTAATTATTAGAATACTGTCACAACAAATATGATTGGTGTAAATATTTTTTAAGTAGGCCTGGCACACAGGCTTGGAAGGCTGTAGAAAAGTGCAATTCAAAGGCACGAGCAAACTGAGGGTTAAGATCATCAACAATAAAGATTTTTTTTAATTTTAATTAGTAACTATACTGTGACAAAAAATTAGGATTGGTGTAAATAGTTGGCAAGACGGCCTGGCACAAAAGGATGGCAGGCAGGAGGGAGATGCAATTCAAGGACACTAGGAGACTGATTACTGACAGTCTAAACAGTGATGATTGACAATTTTTGCAATACTGTTAACAGAAATATGATTGCTGACAACAATTGGCTAGGTGGGGGCCTGGCTCACAGCAGGCTGCAAGGCGGGAGGAAAGTGCGTTTCAATGGCACCAGCAAACTGACGATTCAAATCACAGCAACTATTACCAAAAATTTTAATTTTTAATTATTAGAATACTGTCACAACAAATATGATTGGTGTAAATATTTTTTAAGTAGGCCTGGCACACAGGCTTGGAAGGCTGTAGAAAACTGCAATTCAAAAGCACGAGCAAACTGAGCGTTAAGATCATCAACAATAAAGATTTTTTTAATTTTAATTAGTAACTATACTGTGACAAAAAATTAGGATTGGTGTAAATAGTTGGCAAGACGGCCTGGCACAAAAGGATGGCAGGCAGGAGGGAGATGCAATTCAAGAACACTAGGAGACTGATTACTGACAGTCTAAACAGTGATGATTGACAATTTTTGCAATAATGTTAACAGAAATATGATTGCTGACAACAATTGGCTAGGTGGGGGCCTGGCTCACAGCAGGCTGCAAGGCAGGAGGAAAGTGCATTTCAATGGCACCAGCAAACTGACGATTCAAATCACAGCAACTATTACCAAAAATTTTAATTTTTAATTATTAGAATACTGTCACAACAAATATGATTGGTGTAAATATTTTTTAAGTAGGCCTGGCACACAGGCTTGGAAGGCTGTAGAAAACTGAATTCAAAGGCACGAGCAAACTGAGGGTTAAGATCATCAACAATAAAGATTTTTTTAATTATAATTAGTAACTATACTGTGACAAAAAATTAGGATTGGTGTAAATAGTTGGCAAGACGGCCTGGCACAAAAGGATGGCAGGCAGGAGGGAGATGCAATTCAAGGACACTAGGAGACTGATTACTGACAGTCTAAACAGTGATGATTGACAATTTTTGCAATACTGTTAACAGAAATATGATTGCTGGCAACAATTGGCTAGGTGGGGGCCTGGCTCACAGCAGGCTGCAAGGCAGTAGGAAAGTGCGTTTCATTGGCACCAGCAAACTGACGATTCAAATCACAGCAACTATTAACAAAAATTTTAATTTTTAATTATTAGAATACTGTCACAACAAATATGATTGGTGTAAATATTTTTTAAGTAGGCCTGGCACACAGGCTTGGAAGGCTGTAGAAAAGTGCAATTCAAAGGCACGAGCAAACTGAGGGTTAAGATCATCAACAATAAAGATTTTTTTAATTTTAATTAGTAACTATACTATGACAAAAAATTAGGATTGGTGTAAATAGTTGGCAAGACGGCCTGGCACAAAAGGATGGCAGGCAGGAGGGAGATGCAATTCAAGGACACTAGGAGACTGATTACTGACAGTCTAAACAGTGATGATTGACAATTTTTGCAATACTGTTAACAGAAATATGATTGCTGACAACAATTGGCTAGGTGGGGGCCTGGCTCACAGCAGGCTGCAAGGCAGGAGGAAAGTGCGTTTCAATGGCACCAGCAAACTGACGATTCAAATCACAGCAACTATTACCAAAAATTGTAATTTTTAATTATTAGAATACTGTCACAACAAATATGATTGGTGTAAATATTTTTTAAGTAGGCCTGGCACACAGGCTTGGAAGGCTGTAGAAAAGTGCAATTCAAAGGCACGAGCAAACTGAGGGTTCAGATCATCAACAATAAAGATTTTTTTAATTTTAATTAGTAACTATACTGTGACAAAAAATTAGGATTGGTGTAAATAGTTGGCAAGACGGCCTGGCACAAAAGGATGGCAGGCAGGAGGGAGATGCAATTCAAGGACACTAGGAGACTGATTACTGACAGTCTAAACAGTGATGATTGACAATTTTTGCAATACTGTTAACAGAAATATGATTGCTGACAACAATTGGCTAGGTGGGGGCCTGGCTCACAGCAGGCTGCAAGGCAGGAGGAAAGTGCGTTTCAATGGCACCAGCAAACTGACGATTCAAATCACAGCAACTATTACCAAAAATTTTAATTTTTAATTATTAGAATACTGTCACAACAAATATGATTGGTGTAAATATTTTTTAAGTAGGCCTGGCACACAGGCTTGGAAGGCTGTAGAAAAGTGCAATTCAAAGGCACGAGCAAACTGAGGGTTAAGATCATCAACAATAAAGATTTTTTTTAATTTTAATTAGTAACTATACTGTGACAAAAAATTAGGATTGGTGTAAATAGTTGGCAAGACGGCCTGGCACAAAAGGATGGCAGGCAGGAGGGAGATGCAATTCAAGGACACTAGGAGACTGATTACTGACAGTCTAAACAGTGATGATTGACAATTTTTGCAATACTGTTAACAGAAATATGATTGCTGACAACAATTGGCTAGGTGGGGGCCTGGCTCACAGCAGGCTGCAAGGCAGGAGGAAAGTGCGTTTCAATGGCACCAGCAAACTGACGATTCAAATCACAGCAACCATTACCAAAAATTTTAATTTTTAATTATTAGAATACTGTCACAACAAATATGATTGGTGTAAATATTTTTTAAGTAGGCCTGGCACACAGGCTTGGAAGGCTGTAGAAAAGTGCAATTCAAAGGCACGAGCAAACTGAGGGTTAAGATCATCAACAATAAAGATTTTTTTAATTTTAATTAGTAACTATACTGTGACAAAAAATTAGGATTGGTGTAAATAGTTGGCAAGACGGACTGGCACAAAAGGATGGCAGGCAGGAGGGAGATGCAATTCAAGGACACTAGGAGACTGATTACTGACAGTCTAAACAGTGATGATTGACAATTTTTGCAATACTGTTAACAGAAATATGATTGCTGACAACAATTGGCTAGGTGGGGGCCTGGCTCACAGCAGGCTGCAAGGCAGGAGGAAAGTGCGTTTCAATGGCACCAGCAAACTGACAATTCAAATCACAGCAACCATTACCAAAAATTTAAATTTTTAATTATTAGAATACTGTCACAACAAATATGATTGGTGTAAATATTTTTTATTTAAATTAATAACTATACTGTCTGACTGTGACAACAATTATGATTGATGTAAATAGTTGGCTAGACGGCCTGGCACAAAAGGCTGGCAGTGGCAGGCAGGAGGTAAATGAAATTCAATGGCCCTAGGAGACTGAATATTTGTTACAAGAATTGTGATTGGTGCCACTAATTGGCTACTTGGGCCTTGCAGACAGGCTGGCAGATATGAGTCGTGGATGGTAGGTAGGGCAGTAATTTAACAAAGTATGCTGTGTAAGTGACAAAAACACAGGACTGATAGAAAATTAAGTTACATTACACTAGCAAAATATTTTAAAATTTTAGATTTTAATATTAAAATTATGTTAAGAAGTGCACTGCACATATGACTCTATGAGTGGTCGCACTGGCTGGCTGCTACGTAGGGCAGCAATTATAACAACAGTATGCTGTGTAAGTCAGATAGACAGTTAGACACAGGCCTGATAGAAAATACAATTAGATTACACTAGCATAATGATTTAAAGACTTTTTTTTGGAAATTTTAAGAAAAAGGTTAAGCACATACATATGAGTCGTGGCTGATAGCCTTGGAAGGGCAGCTATTAAAAACAGTAGGCTATGTATGTTGGATACACACACGCTTGATAGAAAATACTATTAGATTACACTAGAAAAATGATTGAAATAATTTTTTTTGGGGGGGGGGGATTAAAAAAAGGTTAAACACATATGAGTCGTGGCTCATAGACTAGGGAGGGCAGCAAGTAAACACAGTAGGCTCTCTATGTCAGCAAAACACACAGGCCGGATAGAAAATTAGATTTGATTACACTAGCAAACAAATTTAAACTTTTTTTTTTTTATATTAAAATTAAGGTGAAAGAAAAATAGATATGAGTGCTGGGTGGCTGCCTGGCACAGACCAATTAACCAAAAGACTGAAAAAAAAAGAGGTATATTAATGCTGAGTGAGCCTGACAGACACAGGCATGATAGTAAATGTAATTAGATTACACTAGAAAAATATTTTTTTGTGTTTTTTTTTTAAATTAAAAATAATGTTATAAACGGATATTAACACTGCTGGCTGGCACAGAGCAATGAACCAGAGTATATGCTGTGTGACACTGGCCTGATAGAAAATGAAAAAACATTACACTAGAAAAATAATTATATTTTTGGGTTAGTTAAATTTAAACTAATGTTGTTAGGGAGATATCAGTGGTGGCAGTAGTCACAGCATATGCTGTGAGCCTTAAACACACAGCTGAAAGCCAGGCAAATGCTAATAAAAAAAAAAAAACAAAAAAAAAAGGCACGAAATATAGCCCTAAAAAGGGCTTTTTGGGGTGCTGTGCTTGCAGCCTAGCTATGTTTTTCCTATTAATGTCAGGAGCAAAAAACACAACACATCCTCTCATTAAAAAAGCAAGGTCGTTATGAGTATAAAATGGCGGATTCCGAGTAGCTGGGAGTGTCTGTGAGGGAGTGTCTGATGTTGATTGGCTCTAATGTGTCAGGCGGCTGTGACATAAAGGGTCAAAGTTTCCACAATGATGACACATAGGGGCGGATCGAACATCGCCATGTGTTCGCCCACAAACGCGAACGCGAACAACCTATGTTCGCTGTGAACCGTTCGCGGGCGAACAGTTCGGGACATCACTATTCACCAGCCACAGATTTTATGACTGGTCTTGGCCACTGCTTGAACATGCCCCGTTTATACAGTGTTAAATTATATTATTAAGAGAAATGTGGATAATTAAACTATTGTGTTCCAAAAACAAATAGAATAGCATACCATAACATACTATTTTGCACAATTTAAGGCAATTGAACAGGGGCATGATGGTTATAGTGGGCATATCTTTTAAATAGAATATTTATGTTGATATTATTCTAAAAGTGTTTATTATACATTTTAAATGTAATTGATCAAGCTGGAAGTGTTTCTATGATTTACATGATTTTGGTCTAGAATCAAGAAGACCTATATGGGAAATTGATGTTTCACAGAAGATGGATATCTTCAATCACACTAAAAGTTTACAGAACAGAGATTTACTAGGCAGAATAACAACATTATATATATAAAAAAAAAATCACCAAAAATGGCACCACGTCTTTAACAGGCTACTCTAACCAGTGGATACTTTTTATATTTTTTTAAAGAAATACCATGAATTTCACAAACTTACTAATTTTCTAATAGTGACACAAGATCTTGACACAAGATGCTTCAGAGGGAAAATTGTGTCTTTAAAAAAATGTGCATTTTGGGTCTTGTTATTGAAATAGCCCACATTATGGATTTACAATACAAAGAAATAACACAGAACAACAAATAGTAAGGTCTCGTTCAAGTTGGCGTGATTGCAAAGGGCAGTCAAGGATTATTGTTAAAAGAGATCAGATATGGTTTAAGATAAGTTCTATAGCTATAGCTTTATATTAGGTATAAATGATGTGACTATGAGAACAAGATTAAGGAATATAGTTTTAGCATGAAATATATTTTTTGTGAATGCCAGTATGTGAAAAGGCAGTCAGAAGAACAAAATGATGAAAATAGAATAAAATAAAAATGAAAGCAGTTAAAGGAAATGTGAAATTAGCTAGACTGGCCATACAAATTTAAACTAAAGAATTGAGTACAACCACAGAAAGGTCCATCCAAAATAACAGATGATGAGATAACTGTACATCTCTGGTGTCATGTTCAACAGATAAAAATATGTCCATCATCAATCATCATATCAGTTGTTTTTTTAAACTTGAATAAAGAAATGTTTTAGGAAACTGATACATAAAAATTGTGTAATTTATCTAAACATTTCATATACAAACAGAAATTGTATACCAGCAAATATTCCATAATTTTCTCTATACAGTAGTTGTAAAATAATCATTTGTATTAATTTTCTTTAGTGTATGGTAAATGCTGAAGTTCAATATCACATTTAAAAGTACAGGAAAGTCATATCATTCTTTTGCTATATCTGAAGGAGGTATTTTGATGCATTACAGGGTTTTTTACACATTTTTTTGTGTGGAAAATAAATGTTCTTGTTCTGAAAAATATTTTGTTGTTCTTATGCTAATTAGACATGTCACTGTCAAGGCCTGATTGGCCTACCAGGACACCAGGAGGTTTCCGGTGGGCTGCAGAAGTTGGGGATGGCCAGCAACAATTTAAGGGGGTGACGCTGCTGGTGAGGCAATATAGCTGTATCACCTACAGTATTTTCTCTGAGTGTTACATATTAAGATCACAAAATATTTCCATTTAAGTTTTATTTCCTAGACCATGTACCATATAGTAACCCTCCTTTGAATGTTTTTTTAGGGTCTAGTCAAGTTACTCTGTGAGACAGAGTGACCCGCTGTTATGTGTCTTTTCCAAATCACATGGATATTCATTTTTACAGTCAGAGAAGAAATTGGGTTAAAGGGTGCCTATATAACAATTATTTGGCCTTTGTTTTTATTTCAAAACTAATATAATTTAATTCTGAAAAAAATATATTTTTGGAGGAATATCCCAGTAATCCCCTTGAGAAACATGGGGTGTGTGCATAATACGGACTTTACAGAAAATAGGGCTGGACTTCAAATTTTTCCAGGTCTTCTTTTTACTGTTTGTTCTGCCATGGTCACCGTCCACCAATAAAGCTGCAGGAGTTTTACTTATCTACCATTGAGCTAGTATCCTACAGAGCCATGCTTTTGCCATTTAGTTCCAAATTCAGAATAAACAGCTTTAACTTAACTTTTGGTTCACACAAAATATTTGTAACATGTTTAAAATAATTCTTTTTCATGTGCATGTTAAAAAATCCTTGCATTTAATGCCCTGCTAAGGACTAGTATTTAGGGAAATAAGGACCAGAGTATGTAGGGACATAAAACAAAGTCAAAGTTAATGCAGAAAATAATTTATTATTGAGTCATCCATGAATAATTTGAATTTCCCTGGAAGGTTATGAATATAGAGTAATCATTTTCCCATTTAAAAATTGAATGTAGCTTTTACCATACGTTTAAAGGGATACTGAACCCAAAATTTTTCTTTCATGATTTAGACAGGCTATGACTACGGAGCAATTCCGAAACGCGTAAGTCATACAGTGCTGCGCCCTCTACACCAATTGACATGTGCTGTGATTCTTTCCTTTTTTAATATGGAGTAATAAAGATGTTAATTTTTTAACGGATCAAGTTGGACTTTTTTTCTTTCAAACATGATTTAGATAGAGCATGAAATTTCAAGCAACTTTCTAATTTACTCCTATTATCACATTTTCATTATTCTCTTGGTATCTTTATTTGGAATGCAAGAATGTAAGTTTAGATGCCGGCCCATTTTTGGTGAACAACCTGGGTTGTCCTTGCTGATTGGTGGATAAATTCATCCACCAATAAAAAAGTGCTGTCCAGAGTCCTGAACTAAGAAAAAAAGCTTAGATGCCTTCTTTTGCAATTAAAGATAGTAAAAGAACGAAGAAAAAATGATAATAGGAGTAAATTAGAAAGTTGCTTAAAATTGAACGTTATATCTGAATCACAAAAGAAAAAATTTGGGTTCAGTGTCCCTTTAAATATAAAATACTTGTAAATAGTGTACAATATTTTCAGCTGTTGTTCTCAGTAACCCCATGGTTCAGATTTTTGTGATGAGGGGATATGCTCATATCCTTTTTGTAAGCAATTGCAATGCATAATAAAAAAATATTTGTGAAAACACTATTACTTTTAGTGCAACTTCCAACAGTAAGCCCATGAGGTATTTCACTCAGGAATCCCAATCATATTGTAATTTCTTGCAAACTATCAATATGTCCATGTAAACCCTTTTCTCAGCTACAACACTAGCTGCAAGAATGGAATACATTTTAATCCTTGGAATGACTGTGTAATATTTAAGGAATAGGAAAATTGAGACTTAATGGATACCAATACTAAAAAAAATGCAATCTTTTGAGGACCTTAGGAGAGAGTTTAATCTACAGAAAGAACAGATTTTTGCTTACATGCAGGCTAGACATCTCACAGAAGATATTCTTAGAAAAAGAACAAATCAAGTGTGAGATGAACATCCTTTGAATAGAAGTTGAACCTTTGTTTTATTTTGAAAACAAAAGTATAATTTGAGATATATGAAGTTAGTTACTTCTGCAGAACAGATAGTGGAAAAGAATAAAAAAATAGTATTAGATGCTGCCCAATCTATTTGAAATAGAAATTATGATAACAGGCTTTAAAAGTACGGCAGGTTCAACTCTGATTGATGGCTTGAGGGAGGCACAGTTCAGATTATACTACCAAGAATATATCACTCCTAATAATGTATTGAAATTGAATAATGCTTGTCCTAAATTGTGCATAAAGTGCTTATATCCTAAACCAGATATAGTTCATCATTTTTGGAGTTGCCCCAGAATTAACCAATTTTAGAAAGAGGTACAATTTTGGGCTTTGATCGTGTTAACTTATTATAAAATAATTGAAAGTGAACTGGTTATATTTTGTAATTTTATAGGATTGCCTAAAGGGGGAAAGTGGTTGCCAACTAAATTAAGTTTGATTGCCTGAAATTGTATTCTTAGCTTGTGCATGAAAATGAATTCCAAAGTTTGAGAGGGTTGAAATCACTCTTGAGCAATTTGATGGTTATAGAAAAATATGATGCTTTATTTGATGTGCAAAATAGATTGTCTATATTTTTTATGAAATTGGAAGAATGTATCAATACTCTTCCTAAGACTATACAAGAACAAATTGTATATCCATTATTGAAAGAGTGATTAGAGAGGTCTAAAGATGAATGCTATATTATAGACGAGTAATCTAATGATCGTTTTCTTTGAAATTGTTGTCTTTGCAACCGGTCTTATGCAATTATTAGGATGTATACAATTGTGTTGATTTATTGAGATATTGTAGTTTTTTTATGTGTTTCTTTATTATAATTAGAAATAAAAGGGTGCATTATTTTGAAAATGTAATAGTGTTTTAATTTTTTATTATTATGTATTGCAATTGAATGCAAAAGGGATAGCAGCAAGTGAAAATACTGATTATTTTTTACAGGTGTTTAAAGTTGTTTCTTTTTTCTTCATATCATTACCAGCAACCTACATGCAAAATAAATATTTTAAAGATATTCAAAAATCATTTGGTTAGAAAATTTGCTTATCAGTCCGAGGAAAAAAACCGTTGGGAAAGATCTCAAACATGCTTATCTTGTCTACTTTGCTGTATCTACTGAGGAAGAGTTTTAAATAATCTGTTGCACATATCAAGCAATCCAGAGTCTCAGTGGACATATTTCAATTACAGAAAAAGCAGGAAAACAAATAATGAAAGTGCATTGCAAAGTTTTTACACCTTGCATTGCTAAACCTTTTATGGAGAATTCAATTTATATATGTCTCTAGCTAGCTCCCAGTAGTGCATTACTGCTCCTCCAACAAAGGATACCGACAGAATGAAGCAAATTAGATAATATAAGTAAATTAAAAATTGTTTAAAAATGTGTGCTCTGTTTGAATTATGAAAGAAATGATGTGCCTTTGACTTACAAAATACCTCATTTTACTCCCCAGCTATATGAATTGTAATGAGAGCTATTGATGATATAGCAAAAAGAGAAAAAGCTATTAAAAATGTATTTGATGGCATATAACATGTGATTTAGTTTTCTAAAACAGTTACGTTATTTTTAGATCATCACTAGTGCCAACTGCTTAAATGTCTTTAAGTATAAGGTATACAAAACTTACTTCGGAAGTCACATAATAGTTAATCGTATCATTGTGGCACACCACATTGCCCATTTCTATGAAGCCACTGAAAAAATTGTGTTGTTATATAGTGTTCTCATATAAAACTTAATAAAGTTTATGAACATACAAGACACCCATAATTATAATAATGTTAATGTATAATCAGTATTTGTGGATTTAACCCAAAACCTCTGTACACGTTCGCCTTTGCATGCCCAGCTGTACTGATTCACACACACCTGTGAGTTGCTCTAGGCAAACCAACCAGTAATTATAGGCCTGCATGCTACTTTCTTGACAAACTGTCATCATTATTTTGAGTAGTTATCTGTTCACGTTGCAGCAGATACACCCACACTGCCATCTTCATTTGTCTTTTACTTTTGACTCACATTTTTGATAAGTCAGCATGATATTGTTTCACCAGCAGGTTACACTGTGGGATTGTAAGAACGCAAAAATATAATTTCCTGACTGACAAAACCACAGGTATGTGCCTTATAAATAGCTGTAATTACTACATCTAGGCTGAATAGGTCTATTGAAATGTATCTGAAAACTGTACAAGGAAAATATTAATTTGAGCTATTAGAAAGGTTATTTTGTGTATTACACAGTAGTCTGCCTAAAGTATTCATTTTTAAAGGGAAAGTAAATACCTATTAATTATAAGGCATTTCTTTTGTCTTACTAAAAAATAACATTTCAGCCAAGTCACAACATTTTTAAAACTATTTAACATTTTATTTGCTGCAATAATTTTTCAATAGCCAAACTCTGCCCACTATTTGGAGGAGCCAATGTGGTTTTGAGGCGGCAGACAACAAGGTTAGCCATGGTCATAATGTTAGTATAGAGTACATTGTTTTGCAGATGTTATCAGTAAAAGCCAATTAGGGATATGCAGGAGGGTTAGCCTTGAGAAGTTAGCAGGGTGCGTTTTCAGTTTTAAAAATAAGAAAAATACATAATTTTCAGAGCTAAAGATCATGGTTAAAAAGAAAAAGTATACAATACGGATACGCACTCCCCTCTTGATTAGAGCCGCTACCTTCCAACAGTCTCTCCCAAAGGCTGCTAAATCTATATAGGTTGTAGAAGGAGGTGCTGATTTGTAGGGATTCCTGAAAATCAATAAGCTGACACCCAGAGTAGTTCAGCAAACTCACTCTCCAGTAACTGCTTCTTAATATATCAAATTGTTCACCACTGCCACAAATCTCTGCAGTAAGATATGTTGCTGTAATCAGCTCATGTTGAAGTAATGGAATAGCAGAGAGGCATGTCAGTCACAGTACTTTCTGTTTGGTGTAGAGGTTTTCAAATTGTTCCTATACAGCTGGTATCAGGAATCAAAAATAGTTATAATTCCACATGGACATAAATCCCAAGGAAATGAAGGGTTAAGAAGGTTTGCTAAAAAATATTTATTCCATAAGAACATAAATCCCAAGTAGTGAAGATTAAGATGTTTTGCTGAAGAGGATTTAAACAATTCCAAGTTGTTGTTTTGCACAACACAGTCACTTACAGTGTGATGCTGCAATAACTATGATAAGTCCTTTGTTTAAGGTTTAAAGCGCATGTAATTAATTCTTAAGTTCTACTAACTTTGAGTTTGACATTTAACTCTGGGTTAGTTTGTCCTTTTTTTTTTAAGCATAAAAAAGTTGTTTTATTTAGCTCAATGTGTTTCAACGGTTAAACTGTCTTCCTCAAGAGCAATAAAAGTATAGTACGGCTTACAAAAGTCATATGCATTACCGCATCGCAGGCAGCTTTAAATACACAGACAATGACGCTATCTGATACCTCATTGGATGAGGTCAGATTTACACCCAATATCATTAAAAACATTATTAACACTCTAAAATAATATAACCTATTCTCACAATTAAAATCTGGTCTAGTTTACATATATACATATACAATTTATCCAAGTTAGAAAGTTAAATTCATACCTAAACAATTGATTACCGATAAAAACACATTATTTCTAAAAGATGGTATCCACCAATCCACAACCTTTTTGTTGTTTAGTTCCCTTTCAGGTTGTTTTATCTGCAGAAGTTCCCAAACAAGTCCGTTTCTATATATCTTGGTCACGTGTTGTTATTTATCCAATGAAGAGCAATAGTTCAGTTCTTTAGAGAGCAATCAACAAGGTGCCAAAATAAGCTAATAAAAGCTATCGCCATGAAAGAAGAAGAGAATATATGTGTCTGTTAAACTGTTTTTTATACATGACATATTAATGCAAAATTACACATCTCTGAATACCGCAGCTTGGTACCAGAGTGGATTATAGTACTTATATTTACACATTATTAAAGTATTATACAGAAAATTTACACATAATAATAAATGAAAAAACATATTCAAATGTTCATATGTTATAGAATTTGCAGTAAAAAAATACTTTCGGCTAGATTGCGAGTTTGGCATTAGCCTTAAAAGGCGGCGTTGGCCGGTCCTAACGCTGCTTTTTAACGCCCGCTGGTATTACGAGCCTTGCAGGTACAGGTGTACCGCTAACTTTTTGTCCAGACTCGGAAATACCGCAAATCCACTTACGTCAATTGTGTATACTATATTTTCAAAGGGACTTGAATAGCGCTGGTCTGACAAAAAGTGACCCTCTAGACTGGTACCGCATTTAAAAGTCAGTAGTTAAGAGTTTTACACTACAACGCCGTAGCATAAAACTCTTAACTAAAGTGCTAAAAAGTACACTAACGCCCATAAACTACCTATTAACCCCTAAACCGAGGCCCTCCCACATCACAAACACTAAAATAATTTTTTAACCCCTAATCTGCCAAAACGGACATTGCTGCCACTATAAAAAATATATTAACCCCTAAACCGCCACACTCCCGCATTGCAAACATTAGTTAAATATGATTAACCCTTAATCTGCCGGCCCTAACATCGCCTCCACCTACCTACATTTATTAACCCCTAATCTGCCGCCCCCAACGTCGCCGCCACTATAATAAAGTTATTAACCCCTAAACCTAAGTCTAACCCTAACACCACCTAACTTAAATATAATTTAAATAAATCTATATAAAATTACTATAATTAACTAAATAATTCATATTTAAAACTAAATACTTACCTATAAAATAAACCCTAAGCTAGCTATAATATAACTAATAGTTACATTGTAGCTAGCTTAGGGTTTATTTTTATTTTACAGGCAACTTTGTATTTATTTTAACTAGGTAGAATAGTTATTAAACAGTTATTAACTCTTTAATAACTACCTAGTTAAAATAAAGACAAATGTACCTGTAAGATAAAACCTAACCTAAGTTATAATTACACCAAACACTACACTACAATTAAATTAATTACCTAAATTAAATACAATTAATTACAATTAAATAAAATTATCTAAAGTACAAAAAACCCCCACTAAATTACAGAAAATAATAAAGAAATTACAAGATTTTTAAACTAATTGCACCTAATCTAATCCCCCTAACAAAATAAAAAAGCCCCCCCAAAATAAAAAAGCCCTACCCTACACTTTATTACAAATAGCCCTTAAAAGGGCCTTTTGCGGGGCTTTGCCCCAAAGCTCTTTTACCTGAAAAAAAAAATACAATCCCCCCCCCAACATTAAAACCCACCACCCACACAACCAACCCTATATAATATAACTATATAATATAACTATTAGTTATATTGTAGCTAGTTTAGGGTTTATTTTATAGGTAAGTATTTATTTTTAAATAGGAATTATTTAGTTAATTGTAGTAATTTTATTTAGATTTATTTAAATTATATTTAAGTTAGGGGGGTTAGGGTTAGACTTAGATTTAGGGGTTAATAACTTTATTATAGTGGTGGCGACGTTGGGGGCGGCAGATTAGGGGTTAATAAATGTAGTTAGGTTGCAGCGACATTGGGTGTGGCAGATTAGGGGTTAATAAGTATAATGTAGGTGTCGGCGATGTTGGGGGGCAGCAGATTAGGGGTTCATAAGTATAATGTAGGTGGCGGCGGTGTCCGGAGCGGTAGATTAGGGGTTAATAATATAATGTAGGTGTTAGCGATTTCGGGGGCGGCAGATTAGGGGTTAATAAGTGTAAGATTAGGGGTGTTTAGACTCAGGGTTCATGTTAGGGTGTTAGGTGTAGATATAAATGTATTTTCCCCATAGGAATCAATGGGGCTGCGTTAGGAGCTAAACGCTGCTTTTTTGCAGGTGTTAGGTTTAGGCGTTTATTTGCAAAAACATTTTTGCCGATATTATAGACATAGTCTTATTTACTGATTCAAGCTATAGAGGATATATTGGTCTGAGTTTTTCTATATTATCAACAGTGGGGTCTTATCTTATCTTATCTGTTTGTTGTTAACCAATAAACTTGCAATTTGAGCATATATAAAAGATATATAGAGTAGTATTTGATGGTGAATTTGTCTAGACAAAAGCAACAATTTTTGTGTCTTTGTTTAAACCTCACTGTGCATAGGTCTATAGTGTATGTATCCATTTAAGTTCTCTTTGATCTAACTCTTTAGTTATGTTACCCCCTCTACAGTGTACCTTAAATATCTCTATTCCTAGCCACAGGATGGTTTCTTTTTTAAAAAAAATGCAATTGTTACAATGTATCAGTATTCCATGATCCTCATTGGCTTTATTTATTTTATTGAGATGTTCTAATATTCTTGTCTTTAGGAATCTTGATGTTTGCCCTAAATACTGACTTTTACACTCACATTGCAACAGATATATCACATTTTTCGTTTTGCACGTGATAAAGTCCTTTATTTTATAGGTTTTCCCAGTGACTGAAGATAGAAGTGAATGTTTTATGAGTATAATTACATCCTTTATATCTCCCACATGTTTAGAAGCCTGTTAAATCACTGATTTGGATGGGCTTTTTAGGGGCCATCCCGTTTATCATTGAGGGTGCTGTTTTAAAAGATAGATAATCCCTTAATTACCAATTCCCCAGTTTTGCATAACCAACACAGTTATATTTATACACGTTTCACCTCTGTAATTACCTTGCATCTAAGCCTCAGCAGACTGCCCCCTTATCTCAGTTCTTTTGACAGACTTGCATTTTAGCCAATTAGAGCTGTCTCCATGGTAAATTCACATGGAGCTCAATGTTATCTATATGAAACACGAGAACTAATGCCCTCTAGTGGTGAAAAACTATCAAAATGCATTTAGATTAGAGGCGGCCTTCAAGGTCTAAGAAATTAGCATATGAACCTCCTAGGTTTAGCATTCAGCTAAGAATACCAAGAGAACTAAGCAAAATTGGTGATAAAAGTAAATTGGAAAGTTGTTTAAAATTACATGTCCTATTTGAAACATGAAAGTTTTTTTTGGACTTGACTGTCCCTTTAAGGTTATGACCTTTCCTGAAGATTATTGTGGGTTTATTTGGGATAGTGGGATCTAAAAATTAATTGTCTTTTAAGATATGCCAATATTTCTCTATGATTTTTTAATGGTAAAGTGCTCTGTATTAAAAGTTGTTACAAATTTGGGAAAATTGGTCATTGTATTTTCCTTCTTTGTTTGACTAAAGAGATCTGATCTTTCTCTATGTCTTACCTCCAGTCTTTCTGACTCTATTGTATGATTTTTATAACCCTTCTCCAAAAATCTCTGTTTAAGAATGTCTGATTGTCATAATCATCCAAATTGCTGCAGTTTCTTCGAATTCTTAAGAACTGTCCCTTAGGTACTACTTTTAGCCAATTTGGGTGATGACAGCTATCATGTTTGATGTACGTGTTAGTATCACATTCTTTGAAGAAAGCTTTACTATGTATAACATTATCTTTAACGTATATAGTCAGATCCAGGAAATTTATCTTGCAATTGTTGTATTCAGAGGTTAGAATGATGGACATATTATTGTTATTGAGTCTTTCCACAAATTGAACGAGTTTAGATTCCCCTCCATTCCAAATACAGATCACATTATCAATATATCTATGCCAGAACACCGGGTCCGCACCAAACTCAGCACTATGTCAGATGTGATTATTTTCAAAAAAATCCATATAGATATTGGCATAGCTTGGTGCGAACCTGGTGCCCATGGCAGTGCCACAGATCTGTAAAAATATTGATCATTGTGCCAAAAAAAGTTATGATGTAGAATAAACTCTAGGACCCTGATTATGAAATCTAAAAGTTTGGGTTGTAAATGTGGGTCATCCAAAAGCTTCCATTTAATTGCTTCTATCCCTTTCTTGTGGTCTATGGTGGAATAAAGGGACGTAACGTCCATCGCTACCCATATATAGTTGTCTTGCCAGGCTGTATCATACATAATTTGTAATACATGTCTGGTATCCTTCTTAACCCTTCATTTCCTTGGGAGTTATGTCCATGTGGAATAATAACTATTTTTGATTTCTGATACCTGATGTATAGGAATAATTTGAAAATCTCTATACCAAACAGAAAGTACTGTGACTGAGACGCCTCTCTGCTATTCCAGTACTTCAACAGGAGATGATTACAGCAAAATATCCTTCTGCAGAGATTTGTGGCAGTGGTGAGCAATTTGATATATTAAAAACAAGTTACTGGAGAGTGAGTTTACTGAACTACTCTGGGTGTCAGCTTATTGATTTTCAGGAATCTCCTACGAATCAGAGCCTCCTTCTACAACCTATAAAGATCATGGCTAGAATATTATTGGTGGGGAATTTGGTTAGCTATTGGTGCAGTTGTGGTGGGAAGAGGTCACTGTATAAGTTAATTTAATTTGAAGTTGGTCAGCCATAAGAAGTTATTGCAATCGGGATCAAGGGTAGGGTTTTTGGTCAACTATTAGGGGTAATTGTGATGGGGGAGGTGATGGTCAGAGTTAATTATGCTATGGAGGGATTAGATCAGCACAAATAGGGTTAAAGTTTAGGATTAGGACAGCGTGATTACATATAAATTACATCTGGTCATATTGACCAGCTGTGAGATGCTGTTATTTCATAAGATACCTACAGTAAGCTGTCTGCTATTTCTTATAAAATGTACATTTGCACAGTTTATTGATGAAAAATTGCTTAAAAAAAAACAGATTATATGCATAGAAACTTTCTCATATTTATGGATTTTATTGACTTGATCATCATTATTTTGTGACAGTATAATATATGCCTGTAACTGAATAATAACATCAAGGAGTTTCTGACCCAATCTAAATTCTGTCACCTAAATGACATAGCTACTAGTGTTATTATCCTCCAACTCTACCTTCTATCTTCCAACACCATGAACCTGATTTCTTCTAACATCATGAGTAACCTTTTTCATTTAACAAGTGTGAGAGGGAAAGTAAGGGCGCTAGGAAAGCTAAAAATACAACTGAAAGCTGAGAGATAAATGTATAATGACCAGGGACTTCTAATAGATTAATAATGTATTTAATGTACCATAAAGGATGACAAGGAAACAAAATTACAAAATTAAAAGGGACGTCTCCCAAGAAATTGCATAAAAAAATACAGTATAAAATTATTATGAATAAAGACTGGATTCCAGTTAAACGGTGGATACTATATACAAATAAAAGTTCATTCCTAGGACCTTGCCATTTGCGAGATACAGTGTCTATATCTAAAGTCAGATGTCAGATATACAGATAATCTTGATTGCTGTTCTATGTAATATTCCCACAATAGAAAATCTTTACTTCATCTGTATTTTGGTAGGCTAAAAAGTTAAAACGTCTTTATCTTTATCTTAAAATGCTTAACGGCAACTTTACCAAAGGCCGGTCTCTGTCAGGCAACTCTGTGTGTGCTCCACGAGAATCCTTAGATTGTGGTATGTGGTGCTGGTTTTCTACGCATTTCACTCCTTTCAGAGCTTTATCAAGATTCTTGATAAAGCTCTGAAAGGAGTGAAACGCGTAGAAAACCAGCACCACATACCACAATCTAAGGACTAACTACCTTTGTATAGAAGAATTATCAACCCGGGTTGTACTGCACTATTTTTATCCCCTGGCGGATACCCATAAAAAAGAGGTTGCGTGCACAGCACTAAGAGCAACCTCCAACTATAAGCAAACTACTAAGAACCGGACCGGATAACAACAGACTGACAGACAGGGACCCACGGAGGTTCCAATTGGCTGATCAGAGGCGAGCCCTCGAGGTGGAAACCGTGACGTCAGATGCCGGATTCTCGTGGAGCACACACGGAGTTGCCTGACAGAGACCGGCCTTTGGTAAAGTTGCCGTTAAGCATTTTAAGATAAAGATAAAGACGTTTTAACTTTTTAGCCTACCAAAATACAGATGAAGTAAAGATTTTCTATTGTGGGAATATTACATAGAACAGCAATCAAGATTATCTGTATATCTGACATCTGACTTTAGATATAGACACTGTATCTCGCAAATGGCAAGGTCCTAGGAATGAACTTTTATTTGTATATTGTATCCACCGTTTAACTGGAATCCAGTCTTTATTCATAATAATTTTATACTGTATTTTTTTATGCAATTTCTTGGGAGACGTCCCTTTTAATTTTGTAATTTTGTTTCCTTGTCATCCTTTATGGTACATTAAATACATTATTAATCTATTAGAAGTCCCTGGTCATTATACATTTATCTCTCAGCTTTCAGTGGTATTTTTAGCTTTCCTAGCACCCTTACTTTCCCTCTCACACTTGTTAAATTTTTCACTATAGTAGCTTGAAGGATCTGCTATTTAAGTAAAGGTGTTTAATACCCTACACTAAGCGCACTACCATCACCCACTATCTCACACACCTTTTTCATTTACCTCCCTCCAATAATTAACCCTAGTGGCCCCCACGTACATCATTTGGTTCATTTTTTGACATTGAATCCTCTTTCCACAGCCTGCAGCTAAAGGAAGTAAGCCCGCAACATAAATACATTAAAAAAGTAAACTAATAATGTAACGTCAAATCCGTTTACAAAGACAAGTGACCAATATCGATTACATTAAAGCCCCCTAGACATGAATATGTAAATGTACTATTCTGTCTACCCAATTCTAAAGCAAACAATTGACCCACGTGACCTGTGAAGATATGGCAAAAGATCGGTATAAGAAGCACCTAATTTTTACCTAAATATTATATCAAATTTTTTTTTGTGGAGTGGTGGTTTTAAGAGCTCATATACTGCAATGGCTTCTTCTATCTTTTAACCTCAATATGGCAAAACAAAAACTGCTAGAACGTCCAGTTTTCACACCAACAACATTTTGTTTTTGCAGACCAGATCATACTATGATTACAATTTTGGATGCCGGCTGAAGCAAACCCCTGGTGCAAAAAAATAAATAAAAAAAATTGTCAGATGATCAGTGATGCACAAAGTGTCTAATGGCCTTATAAAAAAGATGTGGAGCACTACAAAACAATATTCAATGATATAAAAAAGGATAGCAAAGAATATGGATAATGCAGGACAAGCCCATTAAACATCAGTCAACACTCTTGGCTTAATTCCATGTTTAAGAACACATAATCAAAACAAATTAAATAATTCTTGTCTGATCTGACTGGGGTGATTGACAAGCATTGCTCTCCTGCAGTTGGTTGCCGGAGAACAGTTAGTGTGGCTGCATTTATTAAATTAGGGGGAACCCTGTTCTTCCCCTATATATATATAAATGGAGCCCTTTGGGTCACTTGTCACATATATTAACTTCTTCATTAATTTTATTCTAAAAATTCTAAAATTATTATTATTATTATTATTATTAATAATAATAATAACATTAATAATAAAAATAGTACTGCTACTACAACTCTCATTAATACTACTACTTCTACTAATACTACTATTAATACAAATAAAATTATGGCTATAGTAAATTTAAAATAAACCTGAGGCCATTAAACCTGATGAGAAAGCATATAATATGACTTTTCTTGAAGTAAAATTATATTTTCTATTTACAGAATTCTTAAGATGTATACATACAGTATACAGTGGTTCTACAAGTAATTTTTTTCATTACATTTTATTGCACAATTATCTCGGCAAAATATCTGTTAAAGACTTCATGGAGATAAAATAAAGAGTCTTTAAAAATGTCATGCATACCTTAGGTCACTTTACATTTCAATTACGTCACTTGTCACATATTAACTTCTTCATAAACTTAATTCTAAAAATGCTAAATTATTATTATTATTATTATTATTATTACTATTATTATTATTAATAATAATAATAATAGCACTGCTACTACATTAATACTACTAATTCTACTATTATTATTATCGGTTATTTGTAGAGTGCCAACAGATTCTGCAGCGCTACTAATACTACATTTAATAAAAATAAAATTATGACTATAGTAAAAAAAACGAGACCGTTAAACCTGACATGAAAGCATATAAAATGACTTTTCCTGATGTAAAATTATATTTTCTATTTACAGAATTCATAAGATGTATACTTACAGTATACATTGGTTCTTACAAGCAGTTTTTTTCATTACATTTTATTGGGTTGTTATCTAGGCAAAATATCTGCTAAAGACTTCATGGTGTTAAAGTAAAGAGTCTTTTAAAATGTCATGCACACCTTAGGTCACTTTACATTTCCAGGAGCTCCGGTCATGATAAGACATTAAAGGCCACTTCACTCCTAATCATTTTGCTAAACGCAAGCATGTACAAAATACAGCCTTTGTTTTCTAGCACTTACAACTAATGACAGTATAAGAGACATGATGCACATTTTTAACCCTGGTTAGCTTTTTTTAAAGGCTTTATTTGTACTATTTTTTCTACATATTTTAGATTTAAAAAAAAAAAGGGATTGATTCTTTAACGTTCAGTGCACGTGGGTATTTATGGATATGCATTTAGGGCCAGATTACAAGTGGAGCGTTATTTAATGCTCCCACTTAAGCGTTAACTGCACTAGAAGTAAGTTTTTTGCGCACTTATTACAAGTTCTTATTACAAGTTGAAAGTAAAATGTTTTTGCTTGCGCGCTAACCCAACGTGCATTCAAAGCCGAACTTACAATATTGCATGAGAGATAATGTATTCCCCCAAAGAAGTCAATGGAGCAAAAAAAGTGGAAAAAAACTCTACTCATGCGCAAACCTGATCACATATTCTCAAGCGCACTAACCTGACATGAAAATCTGAATATTTCACATTCCAATGTTCTGAACATAGCAGAATATGTTCTATGTATTCATAGATATATACTTCTGCATATCAGATGGTATTTTGGTACTATATATATATATATATATATATATATACCTACATATATATATATATATATATATATATATATATATAGTTTCACTGTATTTGAAGTCTGGGGCCTCTATTTACCACAGTCTGGCGGACCTGATCCGTATTCAGCATTGCACCACAGCTCACAAGAGCTGCTGGTGCAACAGCGCCCCCTGCAGACTCGCAGCCAATCAGCCGCCAGCAGGGGGTGTCAATCAACCTGATCATACTCGATCGGGTTGAATTCCGGCGATGTCTGTCCGCCTGCTCAGAGCAGGCGGACAGGGTTATGGAGCAGCGGTCTTTGTGATCGCTGCTTCATATCTGCTTTTTCTGGCGAGCCTGCAGGCTCACCAGATACACAGAGCATCAAGCTCCATTCGGAGCTTGATAGATAGGCCCCTGGGTCTTTTTTCTACAAGTATTTATCTTCATTAGACCAAACCCTGGCTGTTGTCCTGGGAAGTGAGAGTGTGGGCCCTTTTGGACTTGTGTACATATATGTATCGCTATGTTAAAGCCCTTTGACTGCCTTTTTTTATAACACCTGAGACCTCATATACGAGTGAAAAACCTGATGCATGCAAACTCTCTCGATAAACCCCTTTTCGCTTGTGCGTAACTGTTAGCGATCCGCTTGTAATCTAGCCCTTAATGTGGTATTGTACACAATACTTATTGTGATAGTTATTATTTTATATTGTTTTTTTCTAACCCAACTATAAGGATTTTTTGAGTAATGTTTGTCCCTTTTACAGATGGTAACACATGTGGCAACATTTGCTTAGTAAAAACTAACTATCTGTGCTCACGGTAAATCAGTAGTGCTGCCATGTTTGCACTTTAGAGAGCGAGCGAAAGATACAGGCGTGCAAACATATGGACTTAGGATATTGTGACCTCGCTAACTCCCTTTCCCCATCCACTATTATGTAGTGCAGTAAAAAGCTTTATCTTTTTTTTTTTTATCGTTCCCATGCCAACTGCGCTAAAGCCAAAGGTGTGTTAGTAATACTTCAAATACTTATGTTCTTCACTTAGAGGAAAACGTTCTTTTTCATTTTTAATATATATTTTTTTATATATATTCATTTTTTTGTAAGATATATATCTATGGTTATATGAATACAGAAATATATATTTTAGAAATAAAAAAAGAAAATTTTCTTCTAAGTGAAAAACATGCGGCTAGAGTTTTGCGGTAAGAGCTGCTCGGTACTAACTTGCAAGTCATTGTCACCGCTCACCTCCCTACAGCGCTGCTAATACAGGTCTACAAAAACCCAGCGTTAGCAGGCAATATTGCAGCATAAAGCAAAATTGAGCTCCATACCGCACTCCAATACCAGCGCTGCGGTGAGCTGGTTTTACGTGCTTGTGCATGATTTACCTATAGACATCAAACACCTGCAATAAAGGAGCGTAAAGCTCCGTAACGCAGCCCTATTGATTCCTATGGGAAAACTAAAGTTATGTTTACACCTAACACCCTAAAATAAACCCCAAATCTAAACACCCCTAATCTGCAGCCCCCAAAATTGCCGAAACCTACATTACACTTATTAACCCCTAATCTGTCGCCCCCGACATCGCCGTGACCTACATTACACTTATTAACCCCTAATATGCTTCCCCTGACATCTCCGACACCTACATTACACTTATTAACCCCTAATCTGCCGCCCCGACATCGCCACCACCTACATTACACTTATTAACCACTAATCTGCCGCCCCTAACATCACCGACACCTACCTACACTTATTAACCCCTAATCTGCCACCCCCAATGTCGCCGCCACCTACATTACAGTTATTAACCCCTAATCTGCCGCCCCCAACATCACCGCCACCTACCAACACTTATTAACCCCTAATCTGCTGCCCTTAACATCGCCGCCACTATACTAAAGGTATTAACCCCTAAACCTAACCCTAACACCCACTAACTTTAATGTAATTGAAATAAATCCAAATTAAACATAATATTAATAACTAAATAATTACTATTTACATCTAAATACTTACCTATAAAATAAACCCTAACTAACTAATAGTTACATTGTAGCTATCTTAGGTTTTATTTTTATTTCACAGGCAAGTTTGTATTAATTTTAACTAGGTAGACTAGTTAGTCTAGCTGCAAAAAGTAGTCCTCCAGGCAGGAAGAAGTCATCATCCAGACGGCATCTTCTATCTTCATCCATCCGGCGCGAAGCGGCTCCATCTTCAAGACATCCAGCGCGGAGCATCCTCTTCTCTTGACAGCTCTTCTCGAATGAAAGTTCCTTTAAGTGATGTCATCCAACATGGCGTCCCTTGAATTCTGATTGGCTGATTGAATTCTATCAGCCTTATCGTAATTAAAGGTGAAAAAATCATATTAGCTGATGCAATCAGCCAGTAGGATTGAGCTTTAATCCTATTGGCTGATCCAATCAGCCAATAGAATTGAGCTCACATTCTATTGGCTGTTCCAATCAGCCAATAGAATGCAAGCTCAATCCTATAGGCTGATCGGATCAGCCAATAGGATTGAAGCTCAATCCTATTGGCTGATTGCATCAGCCAATAGGATTTTTTCACCTTTAATTCCGATTGGCTGATAGAATTTAATCAGCCAATCGGAATTCAAGGGACACCATCTTGGATGACGTCACTTAAAGGAACCTTCATTTGAGAAGAGCCATCAAGAGAAGAGGATTCTCCGCGCCGGATGTCTTGAAGATGGAGCTGCTCCGCGCCGGATGGATGAAGATAGAAGATGCAGTCTGGATGATGACTTCGTCCCGTCTGGAGGACCACTTTTTGCCGCTTGGAGGAAGACTTCTCCCGGCTTTGTTGAGGACTTCTTGCCGCTTGGATGAAGACTTCTCCCGGCTTTGTTGAGGATGGATGTCGGGGCTTTAAAAACTGTAAGTGGATCTTCTGGGGTTAGTGTTAGGTTTTTTAAGGGTTTATTGGGTGGGTTTTAGTTTTAGCTTAGGGTAGGGCGGAAAAAGAGCTAAATGCCCTTTTAAGAGCAATGAACATACAAATGCCCTTTTTAGGGCAATGGGGAGCTTAGGTTTTTTTAGTTAGGATTTTATTTGGGGGGTTTGATTGTGTGGGTGGTGGGTTTTACTGTTGGGGGTTGTTTGTATTTTTTTACAAGTAAAAGAGCTGATTTCTTTGGGGCAATGCCCCGCAAAAGGCCCTTTTAAGGGCCATTGGCAGTTTAGTTTAGGATAGGGTTTTTTTTATTTTGGGGGGGCTTTTTATTTTCATAGGGCTATTAGATTAGGTGTAATTAGTTTAAATATTTGATAATTTCTTTTTTATTTTTTGTAATTTAGTTTTTGTTTTTTTTTGTAATTTAGTTAATTGTATTTAATTAATGTAATGTATTTAATTGTACTGTAAGGTTAGGTGTTAGTGAAACTCAGGTTAGGTTTTATTTTACAGGTAAATTTGTATTTATTTTAGCTATGTAGTTAGTAGATAGTTAATAACTATTTAATAACTATTCTACCTAATTAAAATAAAATACAAACTTAGCAGTGAAATAAAAATAAAACCTAAGATAGATACAATGTAACTATTAGTTATATAGTAGCTAGCTTAGGGATTATTTTATAGGTAAGTATTTGGTTTTAAATAGGAATTATTAAGTTATTAATAGTAGGTTTTATTTAGATTTATTTTAATTACATTAAAGTTAGTGGGTGTTAGGGTTAGGGTTAGACTTAGGGTTAAGGGTTAACTTTAGTATAGTGACGGCGATGTTAGGCAGCAGATTAGGGGTTAATAAGTGTAATGAGGTGGCGGCGACATTGGGGGTGGCAAATTAGGGGTTAATAAGTATAAGGTAGGTGTTGGCAGTGTTGGGGATGGCAGTTTAGGGGTTAATAGATTTATTATAGTGGCAGTGATGTCCGGAGCGGCAGATTAGGGGTTAATAATTTTATTTAATGTTTGTAATGCGGGAGGGCCTCGGTTTAGGGGTTAAGAGGTAGTTTATGGGTGTTAGTGTACTTTTTAGCACTTTAGTTATGAGTTTTAAGTTACGGTTGTAGCGTAAAACCCATAACTACTGACTTTCTGTTTATGGTTTGGATCTTGATGGTATAGGCTGTACCGCTCACATTTTGACCTCCCAGGCAGTTTTGTAATACCAGCGCAAAGGAAGTCCCATTGAAAAAGGACTTTTTGTAAGCTGCGGTAGTTACGTTGCGTTACGGCCAAAAAAGTGTGCGGTGCAGCTAAACCTGCAAGACTCATAAAACCAGCGGTAGTGAAAAAGAGCCTTAACGCTGCTTTTTCACTCATACCGCAAAACTAGTAATCTAGCGGCAACTTATTAGCACTCCATTTGTAATTTAAGCCTATGTTATTTATTTTTATGAACATTCTAATATTTGGCAAACATTCTTAAATTTTCTAGCTTTCATTAGTCTCTAGTACTGATGTTGCGAACTGTTCGCCGGAGAACAGTTCCCGGCGATCTTAGCTTGTTCGCATTCGCCGCGGCGGGCAAACATATGCAATGTTCGATCCGCCCCTTATTCGTCATCATTGAGGAAACTTTGACCCTGTATCTCACAGTTTGCAGACACATTTGAGCCAATCAGCAGCAGCCATTGTAGATTCATTACGATCCTGCATTCTTAGTGAGAGGAGGTTTAGTGCTGCTGATGATGATATTATAGAGAAATAGATAGCTAGGCTAGTGTATTTATTGTCCACTACAGTCCTGAAGGACCCATCTAATCTCTGCTGTAAGGACAGCACCCCAAAAAGCCCTTTTTAGGGCTAGAACTTCAGCCCAAAAAGCCCTTTTTAGGGCTAGAACTTCAGTCGTTTTTTGTTTTTTAATTTTATTTGCATTTGCCTGCCTGTCAGCCTGTGTGTGAGGCTCACAGCATATACTGTGATTAGTGCCACCACTGATATCTGCTTAACATTAGTGTAAATTTAAAAAAAAAAAAACTTTTGCATAATTTTGCTAGTGTAATCTAATTTCATGTCAGGCCCATATCATATACTGTGATTAATAGCTCTGTTTTCCACCACTTATATGTGGTGTAACATTAGTGTAAATTTTTTTAAAAAAAAACTTTTACATCAGTCTTCTAGTGTTATTTGATTTTAGTTGCCAGGCCAGGCTGCCACTAGTGCCAGCCTGTGTGTCAGGCTGCCAGCATATACTGTGCCTACTTCCATCCTCAGTGCCACCACTCCTATCTGGTCTAACATTAGTTTAAATTTTGTAAAAAAAAAACTTTTACATCAGTCTTCTAGTGTTATTTAATTTTAGTTGCCAGGTCAGCCTGCCACTACTAGTGCCAGCCTGTGTGTCAGGCTGCCAGCATATACTGTGCCTACTTCCACCACTCCTATCTGTTGTAACATTAGTGTAACTTTTTTAAAAAAAAACTTTTACATCAGTCTGCTAGTGTTATTTAATTGCAGTTGCCTGTCTGCCAGCGTGTGTGCCAGGCCCACTTTCCAACTAGTGCAACAAATCATATTTGTTATAACAGTAGTGTAAATATTTAAAATAAAAACTTTTTTGACTGTAAATCATCAGTCTGCTAGTGCAATTGAATTGCAGTTGCCTGCCTGACAGAGTGTGTGCCAGGCCCACTTGCCAACTAGTGCCGCCAATCATATTTGTTATAACAGTATTGTAAATATTTAAAAAAAAAACTTTTTTGACTGTGAAACATCAGTCAGCTAGTGTAATCTAATTGCAGTTGCCTGCCACCCAGCGTGTGTGCCAGGCCCACTTGCCAACTAGTGCCACCAATCATATTTGTTATAACAGTAGTGTAAATATTTAAAAAAAAAGTTTTTTTGACTGTGAAACATCAGTCTGCTAGTGTAATCTAATTGAAATTGCCTGCCTGCCAGCGTGTGTGCCAGGCCCACTTGCCAACTAGTGCCACAAATCATATTTGTTATAACACTAGTGTAAATATTTAAAATAAAAACTTTTTTGACTGTGAATCATCAGTCTGCTAGTGCAATTGAATTGCATTTGCCTGCCTGCCAGCGTGTGTGCCAGGCCCACTTGCCAACTAGTGCCACCAATCATATTTGTTATAACAGTATTGTAAATATTTAAAAAAAGAAATTTGGACTGTGAAACATCAGTCAGCTAGTGTAATCTAATTGCAGTTGCCTGCCTCCCAGCGTGTGTGCCAGGCCCACTTGCCAACTAGTGCCACCAATCATATTTGTTATAACAGTAGTGTAAATATTTAAAAAAAAATACTTTTTTGACTGTGAAACATCATTCTGCTAGTGTAATCTAATTGAAGTTGCCTGCCTGCCAGCGTGTGTGCAAGGCCCACTTGCCAACTAGTGCCACCAATCATATTTGTTATAACAGTAGTGTAAATATTTAAAATAAAAACTTTTTTGACTGTGAATCATCAGTCTGCTAGTGCAATTGATTTGCAGTTGCCTGCCTGCCAGCGTGTGTGCCAGGCCCACTTGCCAACTAGTGCCACCAATCATATTTGTTATAACAGTATTGTTGCTAAGTATGCTAAATATGCTAAGAACAGTACTACTTAACACAGCCTAGTTACCATGGGTCCCAGACCGCATGTCTTGTTGTTATACTTTGTAGTGGTGTGTTGGGTTAATAAACTATGTGCTGTGGGGGTTAAAGCTAGGGAGTCTCGAAGAAGTAATCTCACAAACTTCAAAGTGGGGGTAAAATCTGGATTGGATGAGACTCTTAAGCGCTTGTGCTTAATTACCCAAAAGGAAAGATAATCTTACTATGTAGTTTGATTCAATGAGATCTATTTATTTTTAGAATTATAAATACATACAATAAAATTTAAAACAATAGAAATTGATTCTTAAAACAAATCTAACTGGTTGGCCAACCATACAGTGTGAATAAAATGATATAATATGTTTTCCAATCCCTGTTACTTATTGTATTATACAAACATATCTGTATATTTGAATTTTTGAATTTTGGTGTAATTGCAGATCATTTTTATGGATTTGATATAGTGGATTGTGAAGAAGTATGGTATCCACAAAGAATATTTGCAATATTAATTCTTAATTACCATATTTACCATATTCGTTTGTTTAAAGCTGAACATACATAATTGAAATAGCGTCAATGGTATCAACATTAGTAACAAATAATAAAAGTGAAACAAAAATAAAGTGATACAGTAAAAATCGTATAATAAGTTATGAAAGATAAAGTCTTTCTGCCGTGATCGTTAGAGTAATTGTTAATTGCTTTTTGTTAAATGCGCTGTTGTTAAGTCCTCCGTGGGGATAGTATGTGTGGACGTGCTGCAACACGTTTTTGTCTAATTGCTATATTATTAACAATTACTCTAATGATCACGGCAGAAAGACTTTATCTTTCATAACTTATTATACGATTTTTACTGTATCACTTTATTTTTGTTTCACTTTTATTATTTGTTACTAATGTTGATACCATTGATGCTATTTTAATTATGTATGTTCAGCTTTAAACAAACGAATATGGTAAATATGGTAATTAAGAATTAATATTGTGAATATTCTTTGTGGATACCATACTTCTTCACAAGTCCACTATATCAAATCCATAAAAAATATCTGCAATTAAACCAAAATTAAAAAATTCAAATATACAGATATGTTTGTATAATACACTAAGTAACAGGGATTGGAAAACATATTATATCATTTTATTCACACTGTATGGATTAAACTGCTAAGAACAGTACTACTTAACACAACCTAGTTACCATGGGTCCCAGACCGCATGTCTTGTTGTTATACTTTGTCAGGGTAATCATGCAGGCCATATAGACCTCCCCAGATAGGGGGAGTAACAGATATTAAACTACTAAGAACAGTACTACTTAACACAACCTAGTTACCATGGGTCCCAGACCGCATGTATTGTTGATATACTTTGTCAGGGTAATCATGCAGGCCATATAGACCTCCCCCGATAGGGGGAGTAACAGGTATTAAACTGCTAAGAACAGTACTACTTAACACAACCTAGTTACCATGGGTCCCAGACCGCATGTCTTGTTGTTATACTTTGTCAGGGTAATCATGCAGGCCATATAGACCTCCCCCGATAGGGGAGTAACAGGGATTAAAGTGCTAAGAATAGTACTACTTAACACAACCTAGTTACCATGGGTCCGAGACCGCATGTTTTATTGTTATACTTTGTCAGGGTAATTATATATCTATCAAATCTATCTATTTATCTTCTATCGATTCTATCTAACTATCAATCTATGTATATCTATCTATCAAATCTATCTATCTCATGGCCGGACTGTTTTGAGACAGCCACTTGTGTTTAGGCCAAATTTGAAGTAGGTGGACAGACCAATCATCTTCTTCCATCTCCCTGTTCCAAAAATGCAGGCCATATAGACCTCCCCCGATAGGGGAAGAAACAGGTAGTAAACTGCTAAGAATAGTACTACTTAACACACCACGGGCCAGACCGCATGTCTTATTGTTATACTCTGTCAGGGAAATTATATATCTATCAAATCTATCTATTTATCTATCGAATCTATCTAACTATCAATCGTATCTATCAAATATATATTGCATCTATTGATCTTTGTAATTCGTATCTATCAAATGTATATTGCATCTTTTGATCTATGCAATTCGTATCTATCAAATGTATATTGCATCTATTGATCTATGTAATTCGTATCTATCAAATGTATATTGCATCTATTGATCTATTTAATTTGTATCTATCATATGTATATTGCATCTATTGATCTATGTAATTCGTATCTATCAAATGTATATTGCATCTATTGATCTATGTAATTCGTATCTATCAAATGTATATTGCATCTATTGATCTATGTAATTCGTATCTATCAAATGTATATTGCATCTTTTGATCTATGCAATTCGTATCTATCAAATGTATATTGCATCTATTGATCTATGTAATTCGTATCTATCAAATGTATATTGCATCTATTGATCTATTTAATTTGTATCTATCATATGTATATTGCATCTATTGATCTATGTAATTCGTATCTATCAAATGTATATTGCATCTATTGATCTATGTAATTCGTATCTATCAAATGTATATTGCATCTATTGATCTATGTAATTTGTATCGATCATATGTATATTGCATCTATTGATCTATGTAATCTATGTATCTATCTATCAAATCTATCTATCTTGTGGTTGTGCAAATGGACTGTTTGCGGTTGTTTGCGGTGCGTTACACGGGGAGTTTGGTCTGTCACTGTGAAGCGGGCGTAACCCTTACACTACCTGATCGATACAACATCATACCTGATGTTTTAAAGCACGTTATTCCAAACAATTTAGGAATGTTAGGTGATTTAGGCCCTTTATGGGTTAAAACCAGACTCTGCATCAACTATGTAATTTTCCATGGGAGTTTTGCCATGGATCCCCCTCCGGCATGCCACAGCCCAGGTGTTAGTCCCCTTGAAACAACTTTTCCATCACTATTGTGGCCAGAAAGAGTCCCTGTGGGTTTTAAAGTTCGCCTGCCTATTGAAGTCTATGGCGGTTCGCTCGGTTCGCACGTTCGCGAACAGTTGCGGAAGTTCAAGTCCGCCGTTTGCGAACCGAAATTTTAAGGTTCGCGACATCACTAGTCTCTAGCATTTCATCTCTTAGAAACAAAATCCTTATACTCATTTGCTACTTTAAATGTTTTTTTTCCCTTCAATTGAATGTTCCATTTCTCCTTTTAAGTTGAATTTAATTTTGTCTGTAAAACTTTTAAATGTAAAATTTTATTCTAGAGTCATCTACAAAACCATAAGCTGCGTAGCAAACTCTGAGTGTTCAATTTTATACACTTACACTGATTTTTAAAACTAATTTAATTATATCATGTGCAGCTAAAAAAAAGAACTTTTCCTACATTTAAGGCATATTTATAGTACTGATAACATTTGTTACCAATACCCTTCCTTCTTCTAACAAGTTCTTTAGTGCATTGGCCTAACATTTTGAAGACATATTCGTGGAAGTTGGAAGACATTAAAAATCTATATATTGGTATAGTGCATTGCATTTGCTTTCTATACGTCAAGAAAAGCACATGTATTCTTCATGCACTAATGCAGAACCTTATCTAAGCACACTTAGACACATTTTTCTTTCTGTAAAAATCTGAATTTGAATTAAAAAAGGGGTAAAAAATAATAATTAGCAAAATATTTTGATTAATCTACATTTCTCATTTATTAAAATATATATTTAATGTTACCAGGACCTTTCAAAATCCTGCAGGATCAAGAGATGGTTGGGGTTTCCAGACTTGCAGAGGCATGTTCATTCCCACTAATAAAACTATTGCAATTCTCGTTATCAGCCAGTCATTAATTAGTGTGAGCTATACAATTGATAAAGCAGTATAAGGGCTCCATGTACGAAGCAGCGAAAGCTGCTCCGGAGCCTTTGCGGGGCAGGTTCGCATATGCGAGCCTGCTTCCCGCAATGTAAGAAGCAGCGGTCATTAGACCGCTGCTTCCTACACCCTACGCCACCTCTTAGGTGGCGAAGCAAAATCACCGAGAGCTCGCTCGCTCTCGGTGATTGACATCCCCTTCAGTCGCCTGATTGGTCGCACGACTAAAGGGGCGGGCATTACACACTCTGCTGAGTGTGTAATGGTACATACGGGCAAGCGGATCAATAGATCCGCTGCCCGTGTGTAGCGGAGGCGGGCGGACAGCTTCGCGAGTTAAGAAGCTGTCCGCCCGCCTCTTAGTACATGGAGCCTTAAGTGTTTATTTGCATTTAAAGGGGCAGTCTACACTAACATTGTTATTGTTTAAAAAGACAGATAATGCCTTTACTACCCATTCCCCAGCTTTGCACAACCAGCATTGATATATTAATACACTTTATAACATTTAAGCCTCTTATCACATGATTTTATTATTTGCTTTTCACAACAGGAGACTGCTAGTTTATGTGGGCCATATAGATAGCATTGTGTTCACGCCTGATGAGTTATTTATTAGTTAGCACAACATAGTACTAAATGCAATTGAATAGATAATAAACAAAAAGTTATGTGATCGGGGGGCTGTCAGAATATGTTTAGATACAAGATAATTACAGAGGTAAAAAGTATATTAATATAACTGTGTTGGTTATGCAAAATTGGGGACTGGGTAAAAAAGGAATTATCTATCTTTTAAAACAATAAAAATGATATTGTAGACTGTCCCTTTAACTAGAAAGCATAGTTTTTCAGGCTTTTATTTTTTGACATTTTTTAGGTGTAGTTCTTTTGCATACATCACAGAATATATTTGTACTATCTTCTTTTAATTCTATTCCAATTTTTTTTTTTTAGGAATTTAAGCATTAAATGTTAAAATATATCATAAGATGAATGGTACAAGTCTGTCAAAATTAATTTTACAATAAAATTAAAGAGCACTAATCATACAAAATAACAATAAAGCAAATATGCTATAAAAAAAGGTTTGTACAGCTGTTTTTATAATAATATTGAAACTAAAAGGAAGTGCATGCTGGTGCACACTTCTTCTATGGATATAGATTTCCCACTGGCTGATAAAGACAACTTTCGGAGTTCTGTTATTGGACAGAGACACATCTTTAACAGAAATAGTTGTTTTCAGGACACAAACATCCATTTAACAATTGCCATGCCATCTACAAAAAAAGACTGATATAAATATTAAAATAACAAAAAACTTTTTTTTTTCTACACTTTGATCGGCTTCTACTAGGAATGGGCAAAAGTGTTGAAAGTTTAATTTGTTTGGTAGAACGAATAGTCCAATGGACATTCGTTTTGGACAATCAAATGTTGATGAGAATGAAAATCCATTAAAATTCAGTAATCAAATGTTACTTTCGAATGTTCATAATGAAATTGAATATCCACATTCGAAATTTTGAATGTAACATTCGATTTAACAAATACTATTCAGAAGTTCAATAGTTCATGTGGTAAGGAAATTTAGTAAATTGGTACATAATAGATACAAATACAGTATATCAATTTGAATGTTTCTATTTCGAATATTGCATAATTTGAAAATTACATTTAAATAAAGCATTAGAAATACTATTACAAATATATAGATTCGAATTTTCAAATTCCAATATTGAATAATTCAAATCAAATTATTATAAAATTTTTAATCGAATATTACATTTAAAGAAAGCATTAGAAATACTATTACATAAAACAAATGTTAGAATGTTGTGCAAACATTTGAAATTCAAACAAACAAATGTTTCAAAATTCGATTCAATTTTCGAATGTTGCAAAACATTCGCCCATCCATAGCTTCTACACATTTTTGGAAAATATAATTGTAGTTATGCTACCTATACCTGGGCATATATAAAAAATGTCTATATCATGTTTTTCATATTACCAGTTTTAGTACCTAGTTGTGCTCTGGACACATATTAAGCTGTTAGTATCTGCCCAATAATCAAAGGCTTGAAAATCAACAGATTGAATTCGTTATCAGTCATGAGAAGTATTGAAATGGTGCTTGGATGTTATCTTAATACGGTGCTTGGATGTTATCTTAATACTATGTATGTAAGTGTTCTTCCATGGGCTCGATTTATCAAAGCTGAGGCGGACAGGGGCGCATATACGCACCCCTTTCTGACTCAGCTCGCCTCTGGCGGGGCAAATTTCCCCACAGGAAATTACCATTGCACATAAGCTCTATTTTGCGCTTGCGTGCAATCCCGCCCCCTGTCAGCGCACAGCCAATCACATGCGGGCAAAAGCTGTCAATCTCCTCGGTCGGACTAGACCGCAGATATTGAATTTCGACACCTTAGAGGTGGAGAAGAGGTTAGGAAAGCAGCGGTCTGATGACCGCTGCTTGTTAAATTTGGCTAGCAGGTTCTTGTGAGAACTTGCAGCCGTGGGGGCTTTAACAAATTGAGCCCCATATCCAGCATCATAATAAATGGTTAAAAAGACAGATTTTCCTACAGATTTAATTGTTTTGCATTGTGATATATAATAAATCATTAGCCAATTTCCCCTGTATCAGAGAATGCAGCAGGGGCAATTTAAGCTATAAAAAGGTGGCATGTGATTGAGAAAAGTATTGTGCACCACAGTTATAATTAATAAATACCTATAAATGTTTCATCCCATATATTATTCACTCTAAATTTAACAAACATAACACACACAAATATCAAATTTTAAAATTCTAAATACAAATATCAAATTATAATTGACTTACAAAACAACATTTCTGTGTCATGTCCCTAAGTAAAAAATATTCAGGATAGTTAATAACAGGAAAAAAATAACCTAATACATTTCTTTCCAGATGATCAGGGATAGAACACTATACATTTTATTCATTTTCTTGTTATTTCTTTGGTGGTTTTCTTAGTCCCTTACTCATAATTATCCTTCTGCTCTCAGTTAAGGTAAAGTATACGATAGGTCTCCTGATGATTAGAGTCTCTGTTCAATCAAATAAAACAATTTATAAACTAAAAAACTAAATAGCAATAATTTAACTCTTTGGTGTTAACTGGAAAAATAATAAAAGCCTAAATATTTGTGTTGCAAATGAAAAAACTGTACAATTAAATTAAACTTTTAGGGGGATATTTATTAAGCTGTCAACCACAAATACGCTGGAATTCTGCAGCGTAATTTTTGCGATCTTGATTCGACCTAGTTATCAAAGCCTAGAGACCGGCAAAAGTTGAAATTTGTGACATAACATACGATCCGCCAGTCTCAATCCGACGCAGATTGATCCTTACGTCATTACAGATGTTCCGAATACACATTTGGCTCTATCTGACACTTTTTCAAAGTTATCAAGTTTCTAACAGGTACGCTCGCGGCTATTCTGGCCCAGCGTACCTGGTTTTCAGTCTGTCACCCTGGAGGCCGCAGATGCCATAGAAATCAATGGGAGTGTGAACGCAGCGAAAGCTTATGTTCGATGCTGCCAGAAATCTCATTGATTTAAATGGTTGAAAACAAGTTATGTTTACACCTAACACCCTAACATAAACCCTGAGTCTAAACACACCTAATCTACTACCACTATCTAAACCTATTAACCTCTAAACCGCCAGACCCCCACTTCACCATAAACTAAATTAAGCTATTAACCCCTAAACCTAACAAGCAGCTAACTTTAAATTAAAATTACAACTTCCCTATCTTCAAATAAATTTAAACTTACCTGTAGAGTTAAAAAAAACTATTTTTAAACTATTAATTAACCTACCCTAACTATTATACTACAATAAAATTAAACTACCAATTAAATTAACTAACCCTACTCAAATTATTTAAATCTACCATTAAACATTATTAAAAATTACCAAAAAAATAAACGCTAAGTTACAAAAAATAAAAAACACTAAATTACGAAAAACAAACAAACCACATTATCAAGAATAAAAATGAATTACACCTAATCTAATAGCCCAATCAAAATAAAAAATCCCCCCCAGAATAAAAAAACCCCTAGCCTACAATAAACTACCAATGGCCCTTAAAATTGCATTTTGTGGGGCATTGGTCCAAAGTAATCAGCTCTTTTACTTGTAAAAAAAAATACAAACACCCCCAACAATAAACCCGACCAACCCCCCCAAATAAAAACCCTATCTAAAATAACCTAAGCTCCCCATTGACCTGAAAAGGGCATTTGTATGGGCATTGCCCTTAAAAGGGCATTTAGCTCTTTTACCTGCCCAGACCCTAATCTAAAAATAAAACCCACCCAAAAAACCCTTAAATAAACACTAACCCCCGACGATCCACTTACAGTTCTTGAAGTCTCGCTTGAAGTATCCATCCAGCCGGAGAAGTCATCATCCAGGCGGCCTCTTCTATCTTCATCCAGCCAGCAAAGTCTTCATCCAGGTGGCATCTGCTATCTTCATCCATCCGGAGCGGAGCGGGTCCATCCTGAAGAAATCCAGCATGAAGCTCCTCTTCAATACGGTCGCCGTCGTAAACTGGAACTTGAATGCAAGTGATGTCATCCAATTGAAAATTGGAGCAGCCAATAGGATTTTAGCAGCTCTACTCCTATTGGCTGAATGCAAGGGATGGCCAATAGGAATGCAAGGGATGCCATCTTGGATGACGTCACTTGCATTCAAGTTCCAGTTTACGGCGGCGACCGTATTGGAGAGGAGCTCCATGCCGGATGTCTTCAGGATGAACCCTCTCCATGCAGGATGGATGAAGATAGAAGATGCTGTCTGGATGAAGACTTCGCCGGCTGGATGAAGATAGAAGAGGCCGTCTGGATGAAGACTTCTTGCCGTCTGGATGATGACTTTTCCGGCTGGATGGATCCTTCAAGCGGGACTTCAAGAACTGTAAGTGGACCGTCAGGGGTTAGTGTTAGGTTTATTTAAGTTTTTTTTGGGTGGATTTTATTTTTAGATTAGGGTCTGGGCAGGTAAAAGAGCTAAATGTCCTTTTCAGGGCAATGGGGAGCTTTAAGTTATTTTAGATAGGGTTTTTATTTGGGGGGAGTTGGTTTGTCGGGTGCTGGGTTTTATTGTTGGGGGTGTTTGTATTTTGTTTTACATTTTTATTTGATAGGGCTATTAGATTAAGTGTAGTTCTTTTTTTTATTTTTGATAATTATAGTTTTTTTTTCGTAATATAGTGTTCTTTATTTTTTGTAACTCAAATTATAATTTTTTTGGTAATTTAATAATGTTTAATAGTAGATTTAAATAATTTGAGTAGGGTTAGGGTTTTTTAATATGTAATTTAGTTTATTTAATTGGTAGTTTAATCTAATTTTAGTATAATAGTTAGGGTAGGTTATTTAATAGTTTAAAAATAGTTTTTTTAATTCTACAGATGTTTAAATTTATTTGAAGATAGGGATGTTGTAATTTTAATTTAAAGTTAGCGAGTTGTTAGGTTTAGGGGTTAATAGCTTAATTTAGTTTATGGCGATGTGGGGGACTGGTGGTTTAGGGGTTAATAGGTTTAGTTAGTGGTAGTGATGTGGGAGGCCAGAGGTTTAGGGGTTAATAAATTTATTTTGTGGTGGCGGGGTCTGGGAGCGGCGGGATAGGGGTTAATAACTTTATTTAGGTTGGGGCAGGGTCCGGGAGCGGCGGGATAGGGGTTAATAACTTTATTTAGGTTGCGGCGGGGTCGGGAAGTGGCGGGATAGGGGTTAATAACTTTATTTAGGTTGC
Source organism: Bombina bombina (assembly GCF_027579735.1). Classification (NCBI taxonomy): domain Eukaryota; kingdom Metazoa; phylum Chordata; class Amphibia; order Anura; family Bombinatoridae; genus Bombina; species Bombina bombina. The sequence goes on along the minus strand of NC_069503.1, from coordinate 495,281,019 downwards.
GGCGGTATAGGGGGTTAAACATTTTAGTATAGTGGTGGCGTTTAGTGACAGGGTATAAATAAAGTTGGTAAAAAGCCGAATAAACGCGAGATTGATGACTATTAGTTAACAACAGTCCGATGCTCATCTCCCCGTACTTGGTGCGCGTCTTTTTGCCTGTTTTTTTTATAAATATGGAGTTCGTATTCATGTCCGCGGTCGCGATGTTAGGCGAGCGTATTGGTGCCGGCAAATGCAGCATAGTTGAGGCTTTGATAAATTTCCCCCTTAGGATGTAGATGGATCATGCAATTTTAAGAAACTTTCTAATTCAATTTTATGATCTAAATTGCTTTGCTTTTTTGATATCCTTTGTTGAAAAGCATACCTAAGTAGGCTCAAGAACAGCAAATCACCACAGGGAGCTACCTGCTGCTTGGTGGCAGCACATAAATGCCACTTATCATTGGTTCACCCGAGGAATTCAGCTAGCTCCCAGTAGTGCATTGCTGCTCCTTCAACAAGGATACCTAAGTGAATTAAGCAAATTTATAATATAAGTAAATTGCTAAGGTGAGATTATGCTCAAAATTTAAAATATCTCTCTTCACTATTTCTAGCATTTGTTAGTGGACATTCCTTACATTTACATATGTAGGGCTAGATTGCAAGTGGAGAGCAAAAGCACTCCAGTGTGCTTAGAGGAATATGGCAGCACCTCACTGACCAAGCACACAGAAGGCCAAAACGATCATTTGGGGTTGTCATGTTCCTTGTTCAGAGGAGCATTGCCTGGTATTTCAGGGCTGGACTAACCTTACTAGGCGGGATCAGACTGGTATACTTCAGGAAAGTTCTCCTATGTGAAAAGCACACCTGGGCTAAAAGAGGCTGCTCCTTTGTGGTAACTCACCATAGTACAAGCTACTGAGCTGTTGTTTTTCTTCCTGGTAGAGCGATCTCTTTGTAAGCAAAAATATTAGTGCTATTGAGCACTAACACTGCTCAACTTAAATAAACAGCGCTCCTATACTTGCCTCATATTACAAGTTCAAAGTACAACATTTTCACTCAGGTGCGCTAACATCCGGAGATCGGATAAAGTTGCTGCACCTTTTCCCCATAGACTTCTATTGTGCGCGCTACAAAAGCCTTTTCTGGATTATGCATGCATCAAAACCTTTATCCAAACTACTTGGGACCGAAAAAGATTTGTATTTCGGAATCGTTTGTATTTTGGAATATAAAATGGGACAATATTTAAGTGTCATAATGAAGCTTATACATGTAACCTAATGGTAGTTTTATACCATTTATAAACTTTTGTACACATAGTACCATCAAAAATATAGTACAATGCTGTAATCAGAAACATAATGGGCTAGATTACAAGTGGTGCGCTAATGTTAAAATATCGTGCCTGTGCTAACTTGCACTCATATTACAAGTTGAAAGTAAATGTGACCACATAAGCATGAACTAAATTAAATAAAGGGTTAGGGTGGAAAAAAGTTGCACCAAATACAATATATATATATATATATATATATATAAATAAAGTATTACACTCATATATCTAAAAAAATGATTAATATAAATATAATTTTCTTTTTATAAGGGTTAAAAGATATATGGTATATGACAAAATATTTGAATGGAAAGGGCTATATTGTATACATATACACGTCTAAATATGTGTATATGTATATATTATTGTATATATGTTTATACATGTGTATTTATGTTTATATGTATATACATATTAACACATACATACACATGTATACACATATATACATATGTATATATACTTTTAAGCCCTTTCCACTCAAATACCTGAAAACAAGAAAAATAATTTTTAATATTTAATAATGTGTTATACCTTCATTGACCTGGCTGTGTGGCATGGAGCATTGTCCTGCTGGAAAAAACAATCCTCAGAGTTGGGGCATTTTGTCACAGCAGAAGGAAGCAAGTTTTCTTCCAGGATAACCTTGTACGTGGCTTGATTCATGCGTCCTACGCCACACAGCCAGGTCAATCAAGGTGTGGATGGAGGACCACCAGATCAAGACCCTATCATGGCCAGACCAATCTCCATACCTAAACCTTATTGAAAACCTCTGTAATGTGATAAAGAGGAAAATAGATGGTTACAAGCCATCAAACCAAGCCAAGCTGCTTGAATGTTTGCACCAGGAGTAGCATAAAGTCACCCAACAGCAATGTGAAAGACTGGTGGAGAGTATGCCAAGATGCATGAAAGCTGTAATTGAAAATCAAGGTAACTACACCAAATATTGATTTCTGAGCTTTAGCTATGTTAAAGCATTAGTATTGTGTTATTTAAAAATGAATATGAACTTGTTTTCTTTTCATTATTTGAGGTATAAAAACACATAGAAGTCAATGGATAAGAAAGTGGAAAAAACAACAACACCCTACTCGCATGCAAACCTAATTGCATATTCTCAAATGCGCTAACCTGACATGAAAAAAAATATATAACTTTTACATTCAAATGTTCTTTACATAGCAGCATATGTTCTACTTATTCATAAATAAATATTTCTACATATATCTGATGTTTTTTTTACATATATACTGTATATATTTATACCTATATATAGATGATTTTATATAGGTATAGATATATAGAGATATATATACATATATATATATATATATATATATATATATATATATATATATATATATATACTGTATATATATATATATATATATATATATATATATATATATATATATATATATATATGAATATTTAGTTATAAATACATAGAACATATTCTGATATGTGCAGAACATTGGAATGTGAAATATTTACATCAAATATAAACTATAACTCTTTATTAAATATGAATATTGCATAAATATATTTTTAATTGGTTTTATCTACTTAATTGCAAAGGGCTCCCACAACATAAACAAAAAGTTTCATAAAACTGCTCATATGTATACAAGCATAGTCTCAGAAAGAAAACATCAATCTTTCCCCCTGCGGTCCTTGTGAAAGTTTGCGGACACAGCCTGGGATCCCTTCATCCAAAAGTAAGTTAACAAAGCAAGGAGCTATATGTCCCTTAAATAATTGGAATTCACCTATCCCGGTTCCAGCCGTGCACAGCACTAAACAAACGTGATCGTGGGACCTTTGAGAGCAGCCTGTGGCCAACACAGCAATTAGCTGCGCCCACTCACAGCAATATTAGTGGCAATTTTGTGCCCCCAATGAGAGATTTTGGAATTTCAGAATGACAGTTTATTACTTTCTTAACAGTTTCACACTGTCTTACTTCTTTTTAAATGTGGATTTATAATTTGTAATATATACGTATGTATGAAATTAAAGTCTTTATTTGAACATATACCTGAATAGAACTGGATAGTATTTTTATTATTATAGATCCTGTAAATAGAAATATCCATTTATTTACATATATATATATTCCTCACTGGATTCTAGTGTTATAGGGGTTAATAATGGCACCAAAATCTAACCGTATGATTGGTAGTTCATTGACCTATCATTAAGTGATACACCTTTAAATTAGAGACACGTTTCCATAGATTCAGCTACTATTACGCAGAAGGCCAGAAACATGTCAGCCTAATGCACTCGTGTTTGTGTTATTTTTTATGTGCATATTGGTACACCCATGATTGTTTTTACCACAAGTGGATATCAATAAATGAGTTAATTTTACTTCGCCTTGGATATCGTTTTTTCCTAAAGTTATATATATATATATATATATATATATATATATATATACAGGGAGTGCAGAATTATTAGGCAAATGAGTATTTTGACCACATCATCTTCTTTATGCATGTTGTCTTACTCCAAGCTGTATAGGCTCGAAAGCCTACTACCAATTAAGCATATTAGGTGATGTGCATCTCTGTAATGAGAAGGGGTGTGGTCTAATGACATCAATACCCTATATCAGGTGTGCATAATTATTAGGCAACTTCCTTTCCTTTGGCAAAATGGGTCAAAAGAAGGACTTGACAGGCTCAGAAAAGTCAAAAATAGTGAGATATCTTGCAGAGGGATGCAGCACTCTTAAAATTGCAAAGCTTCTGAAGCGTGATCATCGAACAATCAAGCGTTTCATTCAAAATAGTCAACAGGGTCGCAAGAAGCGTGTGGAAAAACCAAGGTGCAAAATAACTGCCCATGAACTGAGAAAAGTCAAGCGTGCAGCTGCCAAGATGCCACTTGCCACCAGTTTGGCCATATTTCAGAGCTGCAACATCACTGGAGTGCCCAAAAGCACAAGGTGTGCAATACTCAGAGACATGGCCAAGGTAAGAAAGGCTGAAAGACGACCACCACTGAACAAGACACACAAGCTGAAACGTCAAGACTGGGCCAAGAAATATCTCAAGACTGATTTTTCTAAGGTTTTATGGACTGATGAAATGAGAGTGAGTCTTGATGGGCCAGATGGATGGGCCCGTGGCTGGATTGGTAAAGGGCAGAGAGCTCCAGTCCGACTCAGACGCCAGCAAGGTGGAAGTGGAGTACTGGTTTGGGCTGGTATCATCAAGGATGAGCTTGTGGGGCCTTTTCGGGTTGAGGATGGAGTCAAGCTCAACTCCCAGTCCTACTGCCAGTTTCTGGAAGACAACTTCTTCAAGCAGTGGTACAGGAAGAAGTCTGCATCCTTCAAGAAAAACATGATTTTCATGCAGGACAATGCTCCATCACACGCGTCCAAGTACTCCACAGCGTGGCTGGCAAGAAAGGGTATAAAAGAAGAAAATCTAATGACATGGCCTCCTTGTTCACCTGATCTGAACCCCATTGAGAACCTGTGGTCCATCATCAAATGTGAGATTTACAAGGAGGGAAAACATTACACCTCTCTGAACAGTGTCTGGGAGGCTGTGGTTGCTGCTGCACGCAATGTTGATGGTGAACAGATCAAAACACTGACAGAATCCATGGATGGCAGGCTTTTGAGTGTCCTTGCAAAGAAAGGTGGCTATATTGGTCACTGATTTGTTTTTGTTTTGTTTTTGAATGTCAGAAATGTATATTTGTAAATGTTGAGATGTTATATTGGTTTCTAGTGAAGAGAGAGGTGCTGCTACGGTGATAGTCCGCCAGGCACATGAAACAGAGTGGATCAAACCATATGTGAGCAGCGGGAAATGGTGTGGAGCCAACCAAAGGGTAGCGGCGGACTACCGCAAAAAATGTACAAAAAGAAGAAATGGAAGGCTGCTGAGCATCAGTAAAACGGTTTGTTTATTTCCAAATATAAAAAATACACATAGAAGTGACCAAAGTGACCAAAGTCACAACAAACAGGGAAGGAGACTGCTGTCTCCTTCCCTGTTTGTTGTGACTTTGGTCACTTTGGTCACTTCTATGTGTATTTTTTATATTTGGAAATAAACAAACCGTTTTACTGATGCTCAGCAGCCTTCCATTTCTTCTTTTTGTATGTTATATTGGTTTCACTGGTAAAAATAAATAATTGAAATGGGTATATATTTGTTTTTTGTTAAGTTGCCTAATAATTATGCACAGTAATAGTCACCTGCACACACAGATATCCCCCTAAAATAGCTATAACTAAAAACAAACTAAAAACTACTTCCAAAACTATTCAGCTTTGATATTAATGAGTTTTTTGGGTTCATTGAGAACATGGTTGTTGTTCAATAATAAAATTAATCCTCAAAAATACAACTTGCCTAATAATTCTGCACTCCCTGTACATGTATAAATACATAAAAACACATGTTTAGACATTTATACATATATATATATATATATATATATATATATATATATATATATATATATATATATATATACATATATATATACATATATATACATTCATTCATCCACATAGAAATATATAAACACATTGTCACATTATAACCCTTTCCTTCAAACATCTTTGCATATACCATATACCTTTTAACCTATCGTAAACATTTTTTATTAATATTTATATGGATTATTTGTATTATATTGTGTAAATATGATTATAACAGTTAATTTTAATGTATTTATGTTGTGTTTGGTGCACATTTATTTTTTGTTGTAAACCTTTACACGAGGTCTGCGGTCGCATTTACCTGACAAGTACAATTTTAGATTGGAGTTGTGTGTCAACTTGCAATATCGCTCCCACGCTAACATTAGAGTACCACTTGTAATCTAGCCCTATCTAGCGAACTATCTTTCTCTGTCTGCCTATCTATCTTTCTGTCTGTCTGTCCAGCTATTTATTTAGTACAGTGTCAGCCTCGTGTAACACTATGAACTCCATGAACTAAGTAACTTAAGCTGTTTCAGAGCCCTTGCCTTGCTTGAGTAGGCAAAGAGAAATCATCCTGAACTCGCTTGCTCGGGGTAATTGACAGGGCTCAGGGTAGGGGTGGACATATAATGGTACATACGGTCAGCGGATGAACAGGAATCTCTGTCCTATGCTGTGAAGCCATTCAGACAAGTTCTCAAGTGGAGAAAGATGTCCGCACTCACTTTAAAAAATGTGAACCTATTTGCACAGCTTAAAGATTTAGCTAAAAGGAAAACCCAGTACAATTCTTTCATTATATTCAATAGCGTTGTTTCAGACTTTTTCTATCTATCTATCTATCTATCTATCTATCATCTATCTATCTATCTCTCTGTTTGTCTGTCTGTCAGTCTGTCTATCTTTATATCTATCTTTATATCTGTCTGTCTACACAAAAACCACAAGATTGTTCTTATTTATATTTTTGAGATTTATAACTCTAAAGTATATCTTCTAGTGTTGTCATAATAAAAAATACATTTATCAAGAAGTTAAGACTTGTTTAAAGGGACATAATACTCATATGCTAAATCACTTGAAACTGATGCAGTATAACTGTAAAAAGCTGACAGGAAAATATCACCTGAGCATCTCTATGTAAAAAAGGAAGATATTTTACCTCACAATTTCCTCAGCTCAGCAGAGTAAGTTCTGTGTAAAAAGTTATACTCAGCTGCTCCCAGCTGCAGGTAAAAAAATTTAAAAAAATGAAGAAATGAACAGCAGCCAATCAGCATCAGCAGTGCTGAGGTCATGAACTCTTACTGTGATCTCATGAGATTTGACTTAACTCTCATGAGATTTCATAGTAAGCTTCCTTTACCTGATTGGTAAAATAAAATGAGAGTGCACGATGCTCATCCCTTCAGATGTCCCAGGACAGACACACTAAAATGCTGCTTAGAAGTCCTTTACAATGGGAGGTGGCTACTGAGGAACTTTTGAGGTAAAATACCTTTCTTTTTTACATAGAGATGTTCAGGTGATATTTTCTAATCAGCTTTTTACAGCTATGCTGCATCACTTTCAAGTGTTTAAACATTTGGGTATTATGGCCCTTTAAGTAAAATCTATCAAAGTATTTAATCTTATAAATTATGTAAAAAATATTGTACATAGTAAGTAGTGCTAAGCATGGTTAGTTCATCCTCTATCGAGTATTACAAATTTCAACAACAAAACATATCTGTTGTAAGATTCACCATTGCTTCTCTTCGATGTAAATTCAATGTTTTATTGATTGTCAATTATAAAACTTGGAATATTATTCTGATGTGTAACAAAGAATATTATTAACCAAGAGATGGCAAAGCCAAAGGGCCAAATTAGCACCAATAGTAAGCAGAAATGTTCCAAGAATGCAATTTCCGGATTAATAACAACAAGACACTGTTCTAGTTCACTTGTTCCTTCAGGACGTGTGTTTTTTGACCAAAGAAACATATTGTGCCCCTTGGCTCTGTGTTGAACTGTGACATAACCGTGGCTGACTTTTTTAATGTACCAAGTCTATTAAAACTAGCTGCTTTCTGTAGCTCAGCCCCAGTGGGCATGATATGGCGATCTCAGAAGATCTTAAATGTTTTAAATATTGAATAGTGCCACTTAAATATTTAAGTATACATGAAACATATATCTAGAATAAAAAATGAAAGAAAAAACTTTGAATGATACTGATTTACTTTAAAGAAACTATAGCTTTATTCGCACACACACGTGCAGGCAAAGCTTTAATGCAAGCATACAATTAGAGCACAGATTTCATTTTCTCTATGATTAAATATATATTGCTCTCAGGCAATTATTAATTTGCCTACAAAGCCTATGCATCATTTCACAACTTGTTTTACCACTTGTCATTTTATCAATGTCTGAATAAGGAAGATACATGAGAAAAAAAGTGACATATTAAGTGTTCAGTTGCACCACATAATAATAGTGTCTGTCTTCATTTTATAAATGAATTGTCATAAATGCTTGAAACAAATTGTACTTTCTTTGGCTTTTAAGCATGTCAAATAATTTTATTAATTTTACTAAATTGTGGCCTGGTTGGTATTTTGCAACATGTGGTTTGTTTTATTTAAATAAGTAGATGCTGTAAGGAAAAATAATTTAACAGAATTTTTAAGCAAAACATATTTTAAAAGGGATAATATCTTTTAAAACAAATGGCTAGATTTAGAATTTGGCATTAGCCGTCAAAAGCGGCGTTAAGGGGTCCTAACGCTGCTTTTTTCCGCCCGCTGGTATTTAGAGTCAGGCAGGAAAGGGTCTAACGCTCACTTCCTTACCGCGACTCCAGGCTACCGCAGATCCCCTTACGCCAAATGCGTATCCTATCTTTTCTATGGGATCTGCCTAACGCTGGTATTTGGGGTCTTGGAAGAAGTGAGCGATAGACCCTCTACTGACAAGACTCCTACCGACAAAAAAAGTCAGTAGTTAAGAACTTTATGGGCTAACGCCGGAACATAAATCTCCTAACTACTGTGCTACAAAGTACATTAACACCCTTAAACTACCTATGTACCCCTAAACCGAGGCCCCCCCACATCGCCGCCACTATAATAACATTTTAACCCCTAATCTGCTGACCGGACACCGCCGCCACCTACATTATAGCTATGAACCCCTAATCTGCTGCCCCTAACACCGCCGACACCTATATTATATTTATTAACCCCTAATCTGCCCCCCAATGTTGCCGCTACCTAACTACACTTATTAACCCCTAATCTGCTGACCGGACCTCGCCGCCACTATAATAAATTTATTAACCCGTAAACCGCCGCACTCCCGCCTCGCAAACACTATAATAAATTGTATTAACCCCTAATCTGCCCTCCCTAACATCGCCGCCACCTACCTACAATTATTAACCCCTAATCTCCCACCCGCAACGTCACCGCTACTATAATACATGTATTAACCCCTAAACCTAACTCTATCCCTAACCCTAACACCCCCCTAACATAAATATAATTTAAATTAAACAAAATAATATTCCTAAAATTAAATAAATTAATCCTATTTAAAACTAAATACTTACCTAGAAAATAAACCCTAATATAGCTACAATATAACTAATAATTACATTGTAGCTATTTTAGGATTTATATTTATTTTACAGGCAACTGTAAATAACTATTTAATAGCTACCTAGTTAAAATAATTACAAAATTACATGTAAAATAAATCCTAACCTAAGTTACAATTAAACCTAACACTACACTATCATTAAATTAATTAAATAAATTACCTACAATTAGCTAAACTAAAATACAATTAAATAAACTACTCTATAATACAAAAACAAACACAAAATTACAAAAAATAAAAAAATTACAATAAGTTTAAACTAATTACACCTAATCTAAACCCCCCTAATAAAATAAAAAAGCCCCCCAAAATAATAAAATGCCCTACCCTATTCTAAATTACAAAAGTATTCAGCTCTATTACCAGCCCTTAAAAGGGCTTTTTGCGGGGCATTGCCCCAAAGTAATCAGCTCTTTTACCTGTAAAAGAAAATACAATACCCCCCCAACATTACAACCCACCACCCACATACCCCAATTCTAACCCACCCAAACCCCCCTTAAAAAAACTTATCACTAACCCCCTGAAGATCTCCCTAACTTGAGTCGTATTCACTCAGCCGAGCCGAATTCTTCATCCAATCCGGGCGATGTCGTCCTCCATCCGGGCGAAGTCTTGATCCAAGCGGCAAAGAAGAGGTCCTCCACCCGGGCGAAGTCTTGATCCAAGCGGCAAAGAAGAGGTCCTCCATCCGGGCGATGTCTTCTTCCAAGTGGCATCTTCTATCTGCTGTCTTCTGGATCCATCTTCATCCTGCCGACGCGGAACATTCTCCTTTCCTGAAGGACTAACGACGAATGAAGGTTCCTTTAAATGATGTCATCCAAGATGGCGTCCCTCGAATTCCAATTGGCTGATAGGATTCTATCAGCCAATCGGAATTAAGGTAGAAAAAATATGATTGGCTGATTCAATCAGCCAATCAGATTTAGCTCGCATTCTATTGGCTGATCGAAACAGCCAATAGAATGCGAGCTCAATCTGATTGGCTGATTGGATCAGCCAATCGGATTGAACTTCAATCTGATTGGCTGATTGAATCAGCCAATCAGATTTTTCCACCTTAATTCCGATTGGCTGATAGAATCCTATCAGCCAATCGGAATTCGAGGGACGTCATCTTGAATGACATCCCTTAAAGGAACCTTCATTCGTCGTTAGTTCGTTGGGGAAGGAGGATGATCTGCGTCGGCGGGATGAAGATGGATCCGGAAGACAGCAGATAGAAGATGCCACTTGGAAGAAGACATCGCCCGGATGGAGGACCTCTTCTTTGCCGCTTGGATCAAGACTTCGCCCGGATGGAGGACCACATCACCCGGATTGGATGAAGAATTTGGCTCGGCTGAGTGAAGACGACTCAAGGTAGGGAGATCTTCAGGGGGTTAGTGATAGTTTTTTTTAAGGGGGTTTGGGTGGGTTAAAATAGGGGTATGTGGGCGGTGGTATTGTATTTTCTTTACAGGTAAATGAGCTGATTACTTTGGGGCAATGCCCCGCAAAAAGCCCTTTTAAGGGTTGGTAATAGAGCTGAATACTTTAGTAATTTAGAATAGGGTAGGGCATTTTATTATTTTGGGGGCTTTTTTATTTTATTAGGGGGCTTAGATTAGGTGTAATTAGTTTAAACTTCTTGTAATATTTTTGTATTTTTTGTAATTTAGTGGGGGTTTTTTTGTATTATAGATTAGTTTATTTAATTGTATTTTAGTTTAGCTAATTGTAGGTAATTTATTTTATTAATTTAATGATAGTGTAGTGTTAGGTTTAATTGTAACTTATGTTAGGATTTATTTTACATGTAATTTTGTAATTATTTTAACTAGGTAGCTATTAAATAGTTAATAATTATTTAATAGCTATTGTACCTAGTTAAAATAAATACAAAGTTGCCTGTAAAATAAATATAAATCCTAAAATAGCTACAATGTAATTATTAGTTATATTGTAGCTATATTAGGGTTTATTTTATAGGTAAGTATTTAGTTTTAAATAGGATTAATTTATTTAATTATAGGAATATTTATTTAGTTTAATTTAAATTATATTTATGTTAGGGGGGGTGTTAGGGTTAGGGTTAGACTTAGGTTTAGGTGTTAATAACTTTATTATAGTAGTGGTGATGTTGCGGGTGGCAGATTAGGGGTTAATAATTGCAGGTAGGTGGCGGCGACGTAGGGAGGGGCAGATTAGGGGTTAATAAAATGTATTATAGTGTATGCGAGGCAGGAGTAAGGCGGTTTAGGGGTTAATACATTTATTATAGTGGCGGGGAGGTCCAGTCGGCAGATTAGGCGTTAATAAGTGTAGGTAAAGTAGCGGCGACATTGGGGGGCGGCAGATTAGGGGGTAATAAATATAATATAGGTGTCGGCAGTGTTAGGGGTAGCAGATTAGCGGTTCATAGCTATAATGAAGGTGGCGGCGGTGTCCGGAGCGGCAGATTAGGGGTTAATAGTATAATGCAGGTGTCAGCGATAGTGGGAGTGGCAGATTAGGGGTTAATAAGTGTAAGGTTAGGGGTGTTTAGACTCGGGGTTCATGTTAGGGTGTTAGGTGCAGACTTAGTGTTTCCCCATAGGCGTTAGGAGCTGAACGCTGCTTTTTTGCAGGTGTTTTTTTTCAGCCCAAACTGCCCCATTGTTTCCTATGGGGATATCGTGCACAAGCACGTTTTTCCAGCTTATCGCTACCATAGGCAACGCTGGTATTGAGGGTTGAAGTGGAGCTAAATTCTGCTCAACGCTCCCTTTTCTGAGCCTAACGCAGCCACTCAGACAACTCTAAATAACAGCGTTGTCTTAAGTGTGCGCTGGGAAAAAAAGCAGTGTTAGCTACGCGGGTCTTTACCGACAAAACTCTAAATCTAGACGAAAGACTTTTAAAGATATATCTGTGAGTATGTTTCATCAAAAGATAAAAAGATACTGAACATTAAACATTTCTTCACTACACTGAAATCAATGCAAGAAAGACACAACTTATAAATAGGCAAAACCTTTGAAACCTTTGAAAAACATATTATTAAAGGTACAATTTTCACCCCTTTAACCCATCCATTACTCATTTTCCCAGCTATCCATTTGCTTCATTGTTCATTTATGTACTGTAGGATTAGTTTCCCCTTAATGAGTTCCCAATGAGTTGTTTTAGTAGCTGCAGAATTTTAAGACCGCAACTTAACACTTATTTTGTGTTCATTTAGCAAGTAGGACAATTGGCATCTGCATACAGCATGACTGTTTGACATCTATAACCCACGTGCAAATCCTGATTGACCTACTTGAGATCACGTAACCAATCCATCACGCGATGAGTACCCTATCAGGACAGAAGGATATCAACACCAATCGTCACATAGTCACTTAGTGGTGGTGGAATGCAAAATAAGTGTAAATATATTTTATATATTAACAATTATATTGCATATATATAGATTGTATATGGGGATTGTATGAGAATATGTTGTTTTTATTATTACTAATATAGACACCAATATGGTGATATGGCGTGAGAATCAAAAAGAGGAGGTAGATTGGTGCAAACTTTGTATAAAGGGTAGCAAATTTATTTGTAATATATCTAAGCCTGATAATACAATGTTCTACTGAGAAACACATTGCTTGATACTTAGTGTTTCTGTTAATAAACACATTTTAACTTTCTGCTACCTTGTACTGTACATCTACTTATGCTGCTATTCAAGTGACCCTTTGACTTCAAATTATTAACATTCCAGAAAAACTGTGGATTCTTTACAAACGTTCCTGGTTACAAACGTTCATGTGATGGGAAGCAAGTTAGCCGGGTGACTCTAAAGGATCCGGTCAGCCTAGCTTGCACTTCTGAAAGATATATACAAATATAAGCATTTTCAGTAGATGTTATCACAAAAAGCTGTATATATGAATATGAACAATACTCCCCTCAATAGGTGAACTGCTGCCTTCTCACAGTCTCTCCTTAAAGGAACTGTATGTATGAACTGTAATTGGTGTAGGGGGCGCAGGTCCAGGGGTATCCTTTGGCTCACTTGCACTTCTATGTGTTTCACCAAATGTGAGTTTATATCTCGCTTTATTTGAAGTGTTTTATTGGCTGTATTACGCTATGAGGCAACCCTTTCTGATTTATTTCATCGGATTCTCAAGGCGGATTGCCTGATACCCAAGAAGAGCTTCCCGAATATTTACATGTTACATTGACTGTATATATCTTTTTCTGGACTTGAATTATGCATTTTAGTTGTACACGCCAGCATTAAATTAGTCTAGGCACCCCTATTGGCACCAATTGATGTTTGCATAACATAAGATTGAGTGTTTTTGTTTGCAGTATCTTTTTATGTCATGTTTTTAAATAACTGCAATCGTGTTTGTGATGTTTTTTTCAACTTTTTTTCCAGCTCTATTGAAGCCTATGAGAGAGCGCAAACTTTTTTCCTTTCAATTTGTAATATGAGCGTGAATCGCAGAGTGCAAAATGAGCACAAATTACCACTCCACTCGTAATCTAGCCAATAGAAAGCAATGAAGCTCACTAGAATGCAGATCCTCACAGGGGAGAGCTAATGTTACAATGAGCACCTGGCACTTATAGAAACTTTTTTTCTAAAGGACATACAAATCAAATTACAATGTGTCATTTACGTTAAATTTACTTCTAGTTTAACATGCATGACTTGTTTCTTCTCTGTCATGTCATGGGCATGTGTTTATTGGAACAAAAACACAGATTATGGGGGGACTGCCTATGATACTAGGCATGCCCCCCAGTCCAATTTTCCATTTACTCAAAAGATGAGGCTGCAGAACAACATATAAGGTAGGTTCCATGCTGTCCTAATGGCATTAAAGCCCAGCCCTGTTAGGACTGCATGGAATGTCCTATTGTCATGAAGCCATTAATAAGCACAATGAGTATTTTTAAACAAATTTACCATCCTACATTTGGTGAGAGGAAATTTCAAGACCTACTTCTCAACAATTTTTTTTTTTTAGGAAACTTGATAAACAAGCTCTATAAGACTAATTTCACAACTGAAATTTAAGGAACCCTTCAGATTTTGTTGACTATTACAACTTTGTTTTCAGAAGTTACTGTGTAGCTTAAGAACTAGTTTAACCGTCTACATTGAATATGTTTTTTTCTACATAATTTAAGAATGATTTGTATAGCATAATTTAAAATCACAATTTGCATCATGGTTTTAACTCCTATTTAAATGTGTACTGTTTATGCAATTTGTTTATGTGTAATATGAATCCTTCTTTTTACAGTGTATATGAGCTTGAATGTAGTTAATTAGTCCCTTGGTCCCTTAGCAACATGCACAGCTCACGATGTAAAATTTGCCTTTAGATCAATCCGTTATGGACTTCATAGCACTGCAACAAATCATTTTAGATCATCGAGAGCTTTAGATCATCGGGCCCTTATTGTTGGCTTTGTTCACTCTAGTGCCTATGTACAATTAAGTCTGGATTACTTCAATACATACTTTGTTCTGATTTTGCAGTAAAAAAACGCATTCAGGACTAGATTACAACTTGCCTGCTTTAACGCTCTTACTCGAGTGCAAACTTTGCAAGTAGTTATCTGTTTGCACACACGGGTTAGTGCGCGTATTAAAAGTTGATTGTGCGTGAGCAAAATCTGACAAGTGCTAACTTCGGAACCTCGGATATCATGACCGCTTTAACTATTTATCTACATAGATTTTAATGGAAAGCGCAGAAGAAAAAAAACTTAACACTTATCGCTTGTACGTTAACCTAACAGGAGTTATTAATATTTCACATTCCAATGACATTATCTCATACATAGAGAAATATATATTTAATAATATAAATTCAAAAAAATTCTATATGAAGAACATAGGTATGTAAAATATGCATAACACGCTTCGGGTTTCGCGCTTTACATCTAACATAGTTTTTGGTTAGCGCACATGAATGGTGAATCTGATGGTGCGGGATGGAAATATTAAATATAAAATAAAAAAACATAATAAAAATTATTAAAAATTATAAATGTTCTAAAAAATTCTAAATAATCCATAGAATATATATATTTACAGTATCTATAATAATTTTAATAATTATTATTTTTTAATATTTCCATAACGCTCCTTAAAGGGCCACTGTAAGTTAATATTTTCTATGCCTGTTACGAACTAACTACCCCAAATACGCTTTTTATCAATAGCATTTCATTAACATATCTCTACCGTTTATCAGAAATCTTGTCTGCAAATTTAATTGTTTTCCAAACCCACTCCGTGGGTATTCTTTGCTCTGTACCAATCCGTTTACAATACCTAGGTTTCAAAATGGCGCTTTAAACACAAAGTTATTGGTTTAAGTATGTTGAACATGCAGTGCTGAAAATAGTGGGCAGGATAACGTGACATCATCGGCGAATAAAAGATATAACTTTTAGAACGTTATGAAACTTCGTTTTGGGGAAAATATAGGTCAGTAGGTTTTAATTAATGTTTATTAACTTTAATATGTTAGTTGTTTAGCTTAAAAATTATAACAGAAAGTAATCCTTTAAGATAACTAATTCTTCATGTGCGCTAATACGACATCTCGTTAGACCTAAATATTAAATCCAAAGCTCATTACACATATTTTACATTCCTATATTCTTCACATAGAAAAAATGCAATTTTTATTATTAAGTATATATAATATATAAACTTAATGTCTACTAGTGTCCTTTAGAAGTGCTTTTCATCACTATTTGTGCACCTATATGATAAGAAAGGAATAATGTATGTAATAGATATCACACTCATGTGGGCCTGAATAGGCCTTTTCCCTCTTGTTTCCATGTTTAGTCAGGTGTTTTTAATTAATTTTTGTATCACATGGGTATAAAAAGGTGCTGGACCGGTCTCCAGGTATGCAGTGAACAAGTGCGCATGGGCACATAACGCGTCTGCGTGGAAACCGGCCTTTACACCTGACCGCTGTTACTGTTGGCTCTGCTTGCTGTTTGCCTAGTTAGTGGCACACGCTTTTAACTTCAATAAAATTTACGCTCTTTTTTATCTTACCCTGCCTGGTATGTGCCTGAAACTTTTGCTGATTTATGCTACAGAGGAATTTGAGTGCTTTTTGTGATAGTGCGCTTACCTTCACTTCTGGAGATCTGTACGTTTGTTGTGGGTGTATCTGGCAGATCCGCCCGAAGAAGCAGCCTATTGCAGCATAGCCACAAGGGGGTGTGACCCCGCCCACGCTCCATAGTGTCGGCATCTTACGTCGCCTGGACTGACGGTGAGCGCTGCTCACGGGATTTCCCTGTGAATAACTTTCAACTTCTCTGCCCGACCCGGTGAGAGCGGCCCCGAAGTATACGGAGGTAACACTTGTTACAGCAAGTAACGTCAAGCTACAACTTTAAGTACATATGATCCATTCTGTGATTCGAAGTTTTTGTATGCTGAATGTTTTACCTCCTGAGATTCATTATCTGTTAACCGACTGAAGACGAGGTGGGTGAATTATACTTGTTAAACATTTACAGGCAATGAAAAGGGTACAACCTATATAGAGCCAGCAGTATATATTTACATGGACTGTATTTGGGATATTGGTGTGTTCATATCTTTATTATTGTCAGAGCACAAAACCAATCTATAAATATTTTATTGGAGACACAGGATCTATTATAACCAAGCATAGATCTCTTGGCAGCACTAGGACACTTTTTCCCCTTTTTTTTTTTTCCTTCCCTGTTTGGAATTAAAATGGAGAATGCATATGTCCTAAGTGATTTTAAAGATGAAGGAACTGAACTATATAATGAAATTGTGCACACATTGAACAGCTTGTTCTTTGATATGGATGTTTTGAGGAGGAAAGACATTAAATTAGATCAAGATATTAAATCTTTCATGCTATATAAACAGGATCACCGTATCCCTAGGGGATTACGTATAAGAAAGTTTCCTTCTTTTATAGTATCTGATTCCGCATTCATTGAAAAGTGGAATGCCATATTAGATGCTTGCTCCTTTGCATTAATTGATCTCCTAATTTCCTATAAAAAACAACAGAGAGCGGATCTCTCACTAGAGCTCAAGCAAACACAATCAATTTTGAAAGAATATCAACAGGAACCAGATTTTAAAAAGTATGACAAAGAATTTGAAACTAAGATGAATTCTTTCAAAAAAGAATTGTGGATCTTTAAATCCAGTAAAATGAGTCGTGATAAAAAGGACTATGATACCAAACAAGTATATAGATGGACCCAGGAAGATACTACAAGGCGAGGTTACAGAAAAAATCGTAAGAACAACAACAAAACAGGGAGCTGGAAAGGCAACAACAAGAAAGGAAAAAGTGTCACTTTTTCAGACACTGAATTTGAATGTGATTCATCTGAAGGTGAGACAAATGAAGATGGAGCAACAGCAGCTGTCTTTCAAGTAGAAGACTACTCACAGGAAGATGACACTTTGACACTACAGTCAAAAAACGAGCAGCGACAAACTGTTTCAGGAGCTCGAAAAAAACACACAGAGGTTCAAGAGGAGGTCAAAAAAAGAAAAACAAAGGACAACAAAAAACAGAGTTACAGGACAATTTATGCCACCAGGTCACAGAATATGACCAAGAAATATGCCTGAACAAAAATGTTATAAATCTATCTAACCAGCCTCTTACTCCCTCACAGGTGAATGTTCTTTCTAGGGGTTTAAATTTTGTGCCTTCGCATCATTTTAACATTTTTGAGACTATCCTCGATGTCAATCGTTTTGCGAGGAAAATTACACTTCAAAGGCATTTTTATGCTAGAGATGAGGAGGCACAGAATTCTACTCTCCCTATAAACATCAATGGTGACACTGCTCAAGAGACCATGACAACATCTGAGCTGAACTTCTGAGAAATTAATACTATCAGAGATCTAGAAATTCTCCTGATGGAGAGTGAGGGCTCGAGAAGTGAAGCATTGAAGGAAAAAGACATTTCTCTGAAACACATCAAGAGCAAAAGTAATTTTTACCCCACTCATATACGACCCAAAGCAATAGATGTTTTTCAGAGAACTGTTGAAAATAAACTAAGGGATCTTAGTGATCAAATTCAAAAGAAGACTATGAAACATACTAATCTTACAACTAGAGAGAAACAGGCCCTTAAAGAATTGTCCAGTAATGATGACATAGTCATCCGACAATCCGATAAGGGTGGAAATGTTGTGGTCCTCAATAGAGTGGACTATGTAGCAGAAGCAAAAAGGCAGCTTCAAGATGAGAACGTATATCTTAAACTTGGGGAAAACCCTACTAACAGATTTCAGAAAGAAATAAATGATATTATTTATTTTGCTAAATGTAATAATATTATTACCCAATCAATGGAAGATAAGCTTATGGTTAAATATCCTGTGACACCAATCTTTCATCATTTCCCCAAAATCCACAAGAACCCACTATCTCCACCAGAGAGGCCAATCATAGCAGGAATTGGCTCATTAAATGAGGCTCTATCTGAACTAGTGGATAGCTTTCTGCAGCCACTAGTGAACAAACTTCCTAGCTACATTCAGGACACCACCTCTTTCATTAAGAAAATAGAGAACCTCACATGGACAAATAGTTATAGATTCATGGTAGTTGATGTCACCTCACTCTATACGTGCATTGACCACCAAAAAGGCTTGACAGCTGTTGAGTTCTTTATTGATCTATATTGTAACTTTGAACCAGCCACTAAAATATTTCTCTTCAGGGCTGTGGAATACCTTCTATCTCACAATTTCTTTATGTTTCAGACACAACACTATCTCCAGAGACGCGGGACAGCGATGGGGGCCAAGTTTGCCCCCTCCTATGCCAACCTATTTATGGGTTGGTGGGAGCTGTCCCGCGTCTATGGAGATAGCAATCCCTTTGGGAACATTATTGTTCAATATTTTCACTATATTGACGATCTGTTCTTTGTCCTGGACTGTGATGAGCCGACAGCAGATAATTTCTGTAAATATCTTAACTGTAATCAATTTGGGATTGAATTTACAGGCGAACACAGTAATGAAAGTATTAACTTTCTGGATCTTACAGTCCAGGGCAGGGTAGGATCACCAGTGCAAACTAAAATGTTCAGAAAGGAAACTGCGGGTAATACCCTCTTAAAGTTTGAATCATGTCATCCAAGACACGTTCTCAAGGGGATCCCCAAAGGGGAGTATATCCGTATTAAGAGAAATTGTACATGTGAGGCAGAATACCAAACTCAAGCAAAAGAAGCTACACAGAGATTTATCGATAGGGGGTACAGACAGGACCTATTACAGAAATCAAAAGAGAATGTTGACACCATTCCTAGGCAACATCTTCTCCAATATAAGATTAAAAAACAAAGAGAGAAGAATGAAATCTAAAATTCATTACCACATACAGTACAGAATACAACAAAGTATGCTCCATAATAAGAGACTGTCTCCCCATATTGTATTCTGATTCAATTACCAAGGAAATATTGTCCTCTGGATGTGAGTTTATCCCTAGAAGGGCTAAAACTCTGGCAAATCATCTATCTCCCTCCGATCTAAAACCTGTTAAAAATAAGTGCTGGCTTACGAGAAAGGAAGGATTTCACAAATGTAGACGCCCTATATGTAAGACCTGTAATCATGTCATTGAGGGGAATATATTTAGATCTAGCACCCCAAATAAAGAGTATAAAATCAAATATTTTATGAATTGTGCGACAACTCATGTTGTCTATTTGCTTACCTGTGATATTTGCAAAAAGCAATACACAGGGAAAACAAAAAGATCGTTGAAAGATAGATTTCTTCAGCATCTAAGGTCTATTGAGGACGAGGAAAGTGATACTCCGGTATCTAGGCATTTTAAGCTACTTCATAATTTAGAGACGGCCTCCCTTAAAATACAAGGCATTGACCACATTACCAAATGGAAGAGAGGTGGTAATAGGGAAATGGTACTAAACAAAAAAGAGATATTTTGGATGTTCTCTTTGAAAACCAGTGAACCTGACGGCCTTAACATCAGAAGGGATTTAGATGTATTTACATAGGGCCAATAGTACTTTAATTATGTCAGTATTTGGTATCGGTCTTCTACTTCCACTCTCTTTAGATTTAATATCTTAGGTTTTAAAAAATTATTTTTTGTCAATGTTAGATATTTCTAGCTCTCTGGTCTCTTGTGCAGTGTTGTAATTAAGGTGCATATACATTTCTTCTAATATGTTTAGTATTTTGGAACTTCCCTATAGAATAGATGGGTGCAAGTAGAAATGTTAGAAAAGTTTACTTCCCCTTTAATTAACCTTTAGGCTAAATATAGCTTAAATTAAGGTATCTAATGGGGCTATTTAACTAACAAATTGGTTTACTTCAGAGAAATCTTTTTTCTGTAAGCACCGTTAATCTGCATAGGGACTCTCTCCGTGTAAAACTTAATGTCTACTAGTGTCCTTTAGAAGTGCTTTTCATCACTATTTGTACACCTATATGATAAGAAAGGAATAATGTATGTAATAGATATCACACTCATGTGGGCCTGAATAGGCCTTTTCCCTCTTGTTTCCATGTTTAGTCAGGTGTTTTTAATTAATTTTTGTATCACATGGGTATAAAAAGGTGCTGGACCGGTCTCCAGGTATGCAGTGAACAAGTGCGCATGGGCACGAAACGCGTCTGCGTGGAGACCGGCCTTTACACCTGACCGCTGTTACTGCTGGCTCTGCTGGCTGTTTGCCTAGTTAGTGGCACACGCTTTTAACTTCAATAAAATTTACACTCTTTTTTATCTTACCCTGCCTGGTATGTGCTTGAAACTTTCACTGATTTATGCTACAGAGGAATTCGAGTGCTTTTTGTGATAGTGCGCTTACCTTCACTTCTGGAGATCTATCTATCTATATATATATATATATATATATATATATACACACACATGGCATCAGTCCGACACCAAATTCCTTAAAATAATTGGACTCTGTTCAACAATCTGTCAGCGGCATAAACTCGCCAAGACATAAAGAGAAACTAAATAAGAAACTCCAGGGTGGTGAATGAAATAGATGTGCTACTTGTATACCCAATGAATAAAAAATAAAACTTCCCAGGATAGGCTCAATAAACTAAATATGTATAGCTTAGAGGAGAGAAGGGAAAGGGGTGATATGATAGCAACTTTCAAGTACGTTAAAGGGCTTAGTAAAACTGAGGCTGTGGGTATTTTACATAAAATGGAAAATTCAAGAACAAGGGGTCATGATCTCAAGCTAAAGGGTAGTAGATTCAGGAGTAATTTGAGGAAGCACTTCTTTACAGAAAGAGTGATTGATTTATGGAATAAACTTCCTCAAGAAGTAGTAGCGAAAAACCCTGTGGGGGACTTTAAAAATGCAAGGGAAAAGCATAAGGCTATCCTACAAACTAGATAAGTTTATACTGTTAGGTAATATGTTTCTATCTATGTGTATAGGACAGGGTCACGCATGCCAGGCAACTGACACGTGAAATGGGGAGCTTACCATATTCAGGGAGGACCAAAGCAAGATCACTGGGGATACGACAACTGAGAGTTTGTCCATATCGTGTGAGTCACTTACCTCATCAGATTGAGGTTATATGATATATTAGTAGGGAATTTGTAAGGGACTGAACTCCCACATTGTTACAAGCAAATATGTTTTTAGAGTAACCGGTTCTGGACTTTTATTGAACTTTGCGTTTCTTTATAGAGGCGGATGTTGAAATTACCACCTTTCATGCTGAGTGTTATTTTGGTCTTTTTAATTTTATTTTTGTATTAGAGTTTTAACCTCTTAATATTTATTATTATTATTTTGTTTTGCATATATAGATATTCATTACACATAAATATTTTAAAGGGTATATTTATAATTTTCTCTCTGTTTACCCTATTGTATGTATTAGGTTAGAATTTGTGGATACGCCTTGTATGCGCCTATTTCTTTTCTTTTTTCCCAATTGTTTCTTCTTATAGAAAGGGTGATTACTTTTTCGGGGGCCACATTAATCAGACCAGTAGGGTGACCATGGATTTCTTTCAGTGTATCTGAAGGTTTTGTTACTAGGGCACTGGTCCTTCGCTTTTTTACACACACACACACATATATATATATATACATATATATTGTTTCAGTAACTTAAGACCGGGTAATCTCTAACTTCCTGAAAAGATTTGTTGTTCATTTAAGCATCTTTAAACCATTTGAAAAATCACTTATTTGGTTTGGTTAATCTGAGTCTTTTAGTTTGTGTTGTAAGATGTGTTGATAAATATGAATATCACATAGCTATACAGGGAGTGCAGAATTATTAGGCAAGTTGTATTTTTGAGGATTAATTTTATTATTGAACAACAATCATGTTCTCAATAAACCCAAAAAACTCATTAATATCAAAGCTGAATAGTTTTGGAAGTAGTTTTTAGTTTGTTTTTAGTTATAGCTATTTTAGGGGGATATCTGTGTGTGCAGGTGACTATTACTGTGCATAATTATTAGGCAACTTAACAAAAAACAAATATATACCCATTTCAATTATTTATTTTTACCAGTGAAACCAATATAACATCTCAACATTCACAAATATACATTTCTGACATTCAAAAACAAAACAAAAACAAATCAGTGACCAATATAGCCACCTTTCTTTGCAAGGACACTCAAAAGCCTGCCATCCATGGATTCTGTCAGTGTTTTGATCTGTTCACCATCAACATTGCATGCCGCAGCAACCACAGCCTCCCAGACACTGTTCAGAGAGGTGTACTGTTTTCCCTCCTTGTAAATCTCACATTTGATGATGGACCACAGGTTCTCAATGGGGTTCAGATCAGGTGAACAAGGAGGCCATGTCATTAGATTTTCTTATTTTATACCCTTTCTTGCCAGCCACGCTGTGGAGTACTTGGACGCGTGTGATGGAGCATTGTCCTGCATGAAAATAATGTTTTTCTTGAAGGATGCAGACTTCTTCCTGTACCACTGCTTGAAGAAGGTGTCTTCCAGAAACTGGCAGTAGGACTGGGAGTTGAGCTTGACTCCATCCTCAACCCGAAAAGGCCCCACAAGCTCATCTTTGATGATACCAGCCCAAGCCAGTACTCCACCTCCACCTTGCTGGCGTCTGAGTCGGACTGGAGCTCTCTGCTCTTTACCAATCCAGCCACGGGCCCATCCATCTGGCCCATCAAGACTCACTCTCATTTCATCAGTCCATAAAACCTTAGAAAAATCAGTCTTGAGATATTTCTTGGCCCAGTCTTGACATTTCAGCTTGTGTGTCTTGTTCAGTGGTGGTCGTCTTTCAGCCTTTCTTACCTTGGTTATGTCTCTGAGTATTGCACACCTTGTGCTTTTGGGCACTCCAGTGATATTGCAGCTCTGAAATATGGCCAAACTGGTAGCAAGTGCCATCTTGGCAGCTGCACGCTTGACTTTTCTCAGTTCATGGGCAGTTATTTTGCGCCTTGGTTTTTCCACACGCTTCTTGCGACCCTGTTGACTATTTTGAATGAAACGCTTGATTGTTCGATGATCATGCTTCAGAAGCTTTGCAATTTTAAGAGTGCTGCATCCCTCTGCAAGATATCTCACTATTTTTTACTTTTCTGAGCCTGTCAAGTCCTTCTTTTGACCCATTTTGCCAAAGGAAAGGAAGTTGCCTAATAATTATGCACACCTGATATAGGGTGTTGATGTCATTAGACCACACCCCTTCTCATTACAGAGATGCACATCACCTAATATGCTTAATTGGTAGTAGGCTTTCGAGCCTATACAGCTTGGAGTAAGACAACATGCATAAAGAGGATGATGTGGTCAAAATACTCATTTGCCTAATAATTCTGCACTCCTTGTAGTTACTATTGGAGGCCATTGTGGCATTATAATTAAGAAGGTAGGTTTCATAATAGCTCTTGAAGTAGAACTGGTAAAAGATTAATCTATTTTTTGGATTGTGTGGATCCACTGTGAAAGAAAACTAGGGTTTCACAGAAAAAAAAATGATATTCTGAAAATGTATTTCATTTTTCTGAAACAGAATGAGAAGCACAAGACACTGGCAAAAATAAAGCCAGAACAATTGTACAGCATGCCATTTTTAGTATAGAATAACCCTAGTTAACAAAAGGTGGGAAGCAAGGTCATAGTCAAGACTAGGCTCCATTGATCAATCTACATATGCAGCTCTGGAGGCCCTTTGCTGCAGGCTCATAAGAGTGAACCTGCAGCTGATAGTTAAAGGGATACTAAACCCAATTTTTTTTCTTTCATGATTCAGATAGAGCATGAGATTTTAAGCACCTTTCTAATTTACTCATATTATAAATGTTTATTTGTTCTCATGTTATCTTGATTTGAAAAAGCAGTACTGTAAGCTTTAGAGCAGGACCATTTTTTGTTCAGCACCTGGGTAGAACTTGCTTGATTTGTGGCTAAATGTAGCAAACCAATCAGCAAGCTCTACCAAGGTGCTGAACTAAAAATGGGTCAGCTCCTAACCTTTTATTACTGCTTTTTTCAAATCAAGATAACATGAGAACAAAGAAAAATTGATAATAGGAGTAAATTAGAAAGTTGCTTAAAATTGCATGTGAAGCAAAAGAGTGTGGAATCCTACTGCTCTAGCACAAATGCTTCCTCGATCCGTCCAACCGGAAGTATGCTGTGGGGCCGCAAGGCCGCTTGGGCTGCCCTAGGAGTGCCGTAGCCGGAGAGTGCCAATTCCGAATCCAACAGCAAAGATAAACAGGAAAAGAAATAACAGGCACTGCAGACCAGGTTAAATTGCATATTAAAAGTCCCAATTTTATTCGAAGATAAATACGGTAAATACCAATCCAAATACAGGGGACCAAAGTGAAGGTGGTATTTACCGTATTTATCTTCGAATAAAATTGGGACTTTTTATATGCAATTTAACCTGGTCTGCAGTGCCTGTCATTTCTTTTCCTGTTTAAAATTGCATGCTCTACCTGAATCATGAAAGAAAAAATGTGGGGTTAGTATCCTTTTAAGAAGCAGGGGTTATCAGACCACTGTTTCTGAACCTGCATGCCAGCTCTTAGCCGGCAAATTAAAAACACCCATAACATGTTCACCCATCATGATTGACAGCCCCTACTCGTACACAATAGGGCTAGTACACTGGTTTTCAAACCTGTCCTCAGGCCTCCCTAACAGGCCTGATTTTAAAGATTACCTTGGGGGAGAGCAGGCCTTGATAAATGGGGAGCATGGTGTCTTGCCATATTTAGAAATCAGCAATGTTAACTTCAAAAAAATTGCAAAGAGAAGATCTAACACTTATTGATACTAGATGGGTTATTCATATATCTAAAGGAAACCTGGCACAACAAGGAAAAATATTTTCTTAATTTTCTTTGTTCTCTAGTTATTCTTTGTTGAAGAGATACCTAGATAGGTAGCATGCACATGTCTGGAGCACTACATGACAGGAAATAGTGCTGCCATGCAGTGCTCTTGCAAATGTATAACACTGTTGCAAAACTGCTGCCATATAGTACAGCAGACACGTGCACATTCCTGAACTTACATTCCTTTTTTTCCAACAAAGGATAGCAAGAAAACAAAGAAAATTTGATGATAGTAGAAAATTGAAAAGTTTATTAAAATTGCGCTATATGAATCATGAAAGAAAATGTTTGGGTTTTATGTCCCTTTAAATTAGGCCCATATCCATGTACTGAAGGGGAATATTAGTGTTAAAGGAATATGAAACACAAAAAATATCTTTGATGATTTAGATAGAGCATGCAATTATAAAACACATGTCTAATTTGCTTCTATTATCACATTTTTTTGTTCTCTGGATATCTTCTGTTGAAAAACAGATATTTGGATCACTAAATAACAGCAGTTTTGCAAGAATCTTATCCATTTGCAAGAGCACTAGATAGCAACACTATTTCCTGCCATTTAGTGCTCCAGACATCTACCTAGGTATCTCTTCTACAAAGAATATCATGGGAATTAAGCAAATTTTGATAAAAGAAGTAAATTTGAAACTTTTTTAAAAAAATTGTATGCTTTAACAAAATGTTTTTGTTTTCTTAAATGAAGTGAGATTTAAAAAAACAAAAAACGATTGCTTGAGACATGTACCTACTTACAGAACTAGGAACACTGAAAAATACTGGTTTATGGACTATGCCTCATAATAACCTGAAGCAGTACTTCTACATAACACCTCTACTAAGTCAATAGCAAAATAATTAATGATCATGTGTGTATTCTTGAAGAGTTTTTGATATTTCAGGGAAACCTCTTTATGTCTAAATTTATTAAGAAACTGTACCAACTTCAAAATGTTTAATATCTAAATTTGTTCAAGTAAACCTTAAAAATAAGTTAAAAAGAATAGTAAGTACTTGGAAGTGATTGTTACCCATATTGAATACTCTATTATGGATGTGCCACAAGTCTTCAACTTCTCTATTGGAGAAATTTCAAAAGGGTAATACATTTATTTAAAGACCAATACTATAGTGTAATAGAGCACAAAGCTGAAATGATAATATAGCAACCATCATACCCATGGTAAGGAAACATATCCAGAAAGCCCAGAAGGCATAAAAACCCAGTTATACCAGGAATGATAGAACCAGAAGCTTTCACACAGGGTATATGGTACTACTTGCAATCCTTAAAGTAGAAAACAAATCTTTTGGACCTAAGCCTGGTACCTATAATATAGTTGAAAGAGCTAAGGAGGTTATTTATAAAATGAGGCAACCCAGTAGAAGGAAACTAGTGCATTTGTTAAAGGGACATAAAACAAGTTGGAATAGAGACAAAATAAAATAATATGTACTTTAATTACTTTACCTGCAAATTTATACTGCAGTGCCTCGCCATTAACCCTTTCTTTACAGTTTCTGAATTGTAAAGCTCTAACTCCCCACACACATTTCCTTCTTGGGCTGTATCTATATCTGTTGTTCTTTTGGTAGAATACAAAAGTGAATAGGGATTATCTGCTGGAGCATGTCTAGAAGCTGTGAACTCAGTTGAAATACAATGCCTGTGTCTAAACACTGAGGGATGGAGTTGGCTGATCGAAACAGCTAACCTATATAATTCAATACTTGCCAGTAATTTTTATGCAAACTATTTTTAATTAATTACCAAATTTAGGATATGCACAAATCTCAATCTATTTTATGTCCCTTTAAATTAACCGGCTTAATATCTTGATGGATTTGGAGCTCTTAATGAATTTCAGAGGCACATATACTGATTGGAATAAGTCTTCTTCGCTGATCCAAAACTGATTGGTTCACTACTATTTTTTATTCATGTGTTACAATATCATGATAATCCAATGTCTATGGTCAATAAGCTTATGGAGTGGTGCAGCAGCTTAGCTTGCTGTTTTAATACTTTAGATATAACATTATGGTATTAGCAAGTGCCCATTTACTGATCAGCTTCCTCAATATCAATTTATCTATTTTAATATCAGGGTTTCTGTTTGGTTACTTGTAGCATTTGTTGCATTTTAAATAATGATAGATGTGATTATTGTAGTTATCATACTTCCTTCAGAATGAGCTACCTCTCCTTAAAGTACAAGCAGTTTTATAGTCTATTCAATGTACCATCATCATTACTAATTACTCAAAGTATATTATAAGACTAACAGAGGCAAACTAGGTTAGTTTATTGGGAGAGTGCAGACTGCACATCAGAAAACAAATTAAGAAGCCATACAAAACTATTCATAGTCATTTGCAAAAAAAGTCAGGACTGTATGGGATTGATTGGATAATACAGAAAAAAATATAATTAACTTTGCAGGCCTTGTAGAACCTTTGGTGATGATAAAGAAGTACTAAGATGGTGAACATTGTTCTTGTAAAATTGAAAGAGGTTCAAATTAGATAATAGAAGTAAATTAGAAAGTTGTTTAAAATGGTATTCTCTATCTGAACCATGAAATAAAAAAAATGGGTTTAATGTCCCTTTAAGCTTTAGAAGGTCAGTCTAATATGAAATGTATTTTTTTAAGTATCATTACCTTTTGCCTACATTTTTATCCTTTATCTTTTAACAAAATGGCATGGCAAAAAATATATATTGATAACAGAGTTTAAAGTTTCACCATGGTATTATTCATTTTGTTGCTTGTAAAATAACTTTATGCTTAAGATGCTTTCCAGCTGCTCATTTGCTGCGCTGAATATGCTAAAATTTAGAAAATAAGGGGTTAACAAATATTCATTAACAAAAGAATAATGTAGTCTAAATTCAGCAGTCCCACAAACTTATCTTGGGTGAAACATATAACATCTATCTATCTATCTATCTATCTATCTATCTATCTATATATCTATCATCTATCTATCTATCTATCTATCTATCTATCTATCTATCTATCTATCTATCTATGTGTCTATCATTACACTCCTTAAACTTAAATGTAATGAAACACATTGCATTGTTTTTATACTGATGCTGCCATACCTGTTTTATTTTGCCTTACCCAATAATGTTAACATAGTTTTAAAATGTTCTAGAACATGTTTTACTTTTGTATACAATAAATCCACAATAATTTATTCCTGTCCAATGCTGTTCAAACATGCAACCTAATTGCAGTTAGCTAATCATAAACAAATTTTAGATTTTTACTTTGCTTTTCTTGCAAGCCAGCAATCAGTCATTTTTTTTATTCCTGCTTAAATGAACCAATTAATGCAGATTAATCTACCATTATAGCTGCAGAACTTATATATTTATCCCATTGCGGTGTATGTTTGAAATAAGAGTAATCTATGAGTATGAGACACATAAAGGACATATTCTGGTGAGAAAATCTGACACCAGTTTCCCCTGTGGTATATCAGATAATAAGGCAAGTGTATTTGTTCTGCTTAATTAAAGTATCATTCATTTTCCAGGAAAGGATTCCTTTCATCCTTTTATACCTTTTACTATCATTTAGATCTGAGCTTGCCTCACACGAAGAGACTCATTTACAGATATTGCATAAACCACTAACAGGCGCCAAAAAACTTTAATAATACCATTAAGAAACATTTTTTCCCCCTGGTAATGGATCTGTCGGAAAGAAGAGGAAAAAAAACATTAATTTTATTGCTAGAAGGAATTTGGAAGGATGGATAAAAGGGTAAATGAATTAAGGGAGGCATCCTACGCATACAGATATCATTACTTAAGTGTTAGTAGTTTTTGGACCACAAAGTGTTGTAGATTATTATTTATTTAATTCTAAATTAGTTTTTCTTTGTATGATGTGTTCAAAGAAAAAAAAAATAGAAAACAAGTATGTAGCAAATTTAATGATACTAAGTTTAGTTGTGTGAGTGCCATTTTGGCTAATGCTGTGGGAACAGTTATGCAGATGTTCACTTAAGTCACTTTATAATTCAACAAAGCAAGCTTTTCTTAGGTGTTGTATTTTAAGTAATTATATTAAAGGGACATATAAATCGAAATTAAATGTTCAAGATTCAGAGAATGCAATTTTATTTTTTGTATGTTTATTTAATAAAACTTTTTTATGTTATCAACTTTACTTTGTCCTCTTGATATCTTATGTTAAAAAGCATATCTAGGTATACTCAGGTACAGTAATGCTCTAATACCAGGAGCAAACTTTTGATTGGAAGCTACTACGTATATGTCTCTTGTCATTTGGTTTCCTGCTGTTTTCGGCTAATTTCAGGTAGTGTATTGATGCCCTGAAGCTGACTTTGACTAAGTATTTAACCTATTTGTAGGAGCTAAACACATCATTATATGCAAGCAACAGTTCAATAATAAAATGCTGTTACACATAATAGCATTTTCAATTTGTAACTTTATGTCCCTTTAACGATTTAGAGTCTTGTCAAGTAGATCAAGAAATAGACCAATCAGGTAAGTCCATAATGCAGCTCAATAGGCCAAAGCTCAGTCTGTGGGGAAAATTCAGAACTCTTGGAGGCAGCAATAATTATATCAGTGAAGGATACAAGGATATGCACGGACATGTAGCAGGCAAACTAAATGATATATTAGATTAATGAAGAGGACTTGGTAAGATTTATGTAACTTAACGTGATAGAAATAGATAAGCTAAACTCCAAATCCATTCAACAGTAATGCTATTTAAAGAAAGTGGTTAAAGATACAGTTCCAGTAATAGAAGTGAAAAAAAGGGAAAAGCCCTGGTAAGGCTGATGATAATGCAAGTAATAGATGCAGCAGAAAAACAAAGCTGGTGACATTGGCGAACAGCAGTGACTTCAGATGGCTGATAGAAGTGATGTTGGTGGAGATGCTAGGCACAAACCTGCAAGGGAGGAAAAGATCATTACTGTTAACTTTAAATCTCTTTAAGAAACCCAGCATCAGGATATAGTGTGCAGAACAAAGTTAAGAACTGCAATAACAGGAAGATGGAAGACTCAGAGACTGATGCTTCACATAAGAGAGGCACTAGATACATTAATAAGACCTACTAGTTACCATGATAATAGCTCAGCAGGGGACTCAGGAGCACATAGATACACTGGTATGGAGATTTGTAATATATTCATGAATGTAATGCAGGATACAATGGTATGAAGAATAGTAATATATTCATGAATGTAATGCAGGATACACTGGTATGGAGAATAGTAATATATTCATGAATGTAATGAAGGATACACTGGTATGGAGAATAACATAATTTATGCTTACCTGATAAATTCCTTTCTCCTGTAGTGTAGTCAGTCCACGGGTCATCATTACTTCTGGGATATTAACTCCTCCCCAACAGGAAGTGCAAGAGGATCACCCAAGCAGAGCTGCTATATAGCTCCTCCCCTCTACGTCACACCCAGTCATTCGACCGAGAACCAAACGAGAAAGGAGAAACTATAGGGTGCAGTGGTGACTGGAGTATAATTTAAAAATTTAGACCTGCCATAAAAAACAGGGCAGGTAAGCATAAATTATGTTTTCTCCTGTTAAGTGTAGTCAGTCCACGGGTCATCATTACTTCTGGGATACCAATACCAAAGCTAAAGTACACGGATGACGGGAGGGACAGGCAGGATCTTTATACGGAAGGGACCACTGCCTGAAGAACCTTTCTCCCAAAAACAGCCTCCGAAGAAGCAAAAGTGTCAAATTTGTAAAATTTGGAAAAAGTATGAAGAGAAGACCAAGTTGCAGCCTTGCAAATCTGTTCAACAGATGCCTCATTCTTAAAGGCCCAAGTGGAAGCCACAGCTCTAGTAGAATGAGCTGTAATTCTTTCAGGAGGCTGCTGTCCAGCAGTCTCATAGGTTAAACGTATTATGCTACAAAGCCAAAAAGAGAGAGAGGTAGCAGAAGCTTTTTGACCTCTCCTCTGTCCAGAATAAACGACAAACAGGGAAGAAGTTTGGCGAAAATCTTTAGTTGCCTGTAAATAAAATTTCAGGGCACGAACTACATCCAGATTGTGTAGAAGTCGTTCCTTCTTTGAAGAAGGGTTAGGACACAATTATGGGACAACAATCTCCTGATTGATATTCCTATTAGTGACTACCTTAGGTAAGAACCCAGGTTTAGTACGCAGAACTACCTTGTCTGAATGAAAAATCAGATAAGGAGAATCACAATGTAAGGCCGATAACTCAGAGACTCTTCGAGCCGAGGAAATAGCCATTAAAAACAGAACTTTCCAAGATAACAATTTAATATCAATGGAATGAAGGGGTTCAAACGGAACACCCTGTAAAACGTTAAGAACTAAATTTAAGCTCCATGGTGGAGCAACAGTTTTAAACACAGGCTTAATCCTGGCCAAAGCCTGGCAAAAAGCCTGAACGTCTGGAACTTCTGACAGACGTTTGTGTAAAAGAATGGACAGAGCTGAGATCTGTCCCTTTAAGGAACTAGCAGATAAACCCTTTTCTAAACCCTCTTGTAGAAAAGACAATATCCTAGGAATCCTAACCTTACTCCATGAGTAACTCTTGGATTTGCACCAATGTAAGTATTTACGCCATATTTTATGGTAAATCTTTCTGGTAACAGGTTTCCTAGCCTGTATTAAGGTATCAATTACTGACTCCGAAAATCCACGCTTTGATAAAATCAAGCGTTCAATTTCCAAGCAGTCAGCTTCAGAGAAATTAGATTTTGATGTTTGAAAGGACCCTGAATTAGAAGGTCCTGTCTCAGAGGCAGAGACCAAGGTGGACAGGATGACATGTCCACTAGATCTGCATACCAGGTCCTGCGTGGCCACGCAGGCGCTATTAGAATCACCGATGCTCTCTCCTGTTTGATCCTGGCAATCAATCGAGGAAGCATCGGGAAGGGTGGAAACACATAGGCCATCCCGAAGGTCCAAGGTGCTGTCAAAGCATCTACCAGGACCGCTCCCGGGTCCCTGGACCTGGACCCGTAACAAGGAAGCTTGGCGTTCTGGCGAGACGCCATGAGATCTATCTCTGGTTTGCCCCAAAGTCGAAGTATTTGGACAAAGACCTCCGGATGAAGTTCCCACTCCCCCGGATGAAAAGTCTGACGACTTAGGAAATCCGCCTCCCAGTTCTCCACTCCAGGAATGTGGATCGCTGACAGGTGGCAAGAGTGAGACTCTGCCCAGCGAATTATCTTTGATACTTCCATCATCGCTAGGGAGCTTCTTGTCCCTCCTTGATGGTTGATGTAAGCTACAGTCGTGATGTTGTCCGACTGAAACCTGATGAACCCCCGAGTTGATAACTGAGGCCAAGCCAGAAGGGCATTGAGAACTGCTCTCAATTCCAGAATGTTTATTGGAAGGAGACTCTCCTCCTGAGTCCATGATCCCTGAGCCTTCAGGGAATTGCAGACAGCGCCCCAACCTAGTAGGCTGGCGTCTGTTGTTACAATTGTCCAATCTGGTCTGCTGAATGGCATCCCCCTGGACAGATGTGGCCGAGAAAGCCACCATAGAAGAGAATTTCTGGTCTCTTGATCCAGATTCAGAGTAGGGGACAAATCTGAGTAATCCCCATTCCACTGACTTAGCATGCACAATTGCAGCGGTCTGAGATGTAGGCGTGCAAAGGGAACTATGTCCATTGCCGCTACCATTAAGCCGATTACCTCCATGCATTGAGCCACTGACGGGTGTTGAATGGAATGAAGGACACGGCAAGCATTTTGAAGCTTTGTTAACCTGCCTTCTGTCAGGTAGATCTTCATTTCTACAGAATCTATAAGAGTCCCCAAGAAGGGAACTCTTGTGAGTGGAAAGACAGAACTTTTCTCTTCGTTCACCTTCCACCCATGCGACCTTAGAAATGCCAGTACTAACTCTGTATGAGACTTGGTAGTTTGAAAGCTTGACGATTGTATCAGAATGTCGTCTAGGTACGGAGCCACTGAAATTCCTCGCGGTCTTAGTACCGCCAGAAGAGCGCCCAGAACCTTTGTGAAGATTCTTGGAGCCGTAGCCAATCCTAATGGAAGAGCTACAAACTGGTAATGCCTGTCTAGGAAGGCAAACCTTAGATACCGGTAATGATCTTTGTGAATCGGTATGTGAAGGTAAGCGTCCTTTAAATCCACTGTGGTCATGTACTGACCCTTTTGGATCATGGGTAAGATTGTCCGAATAGTTTCCATTTTGAACGATGGAACTCTTAGGAATTTGTTTAAGATCTTTAAATCCAAGATTGGTCTGAAGGTTCCTTCTTTCTTGGGAACCACAAACAGATTTGAGTAAAACCCCTGTCCTTGCTCCGACCGCGGAACCGGGTGGATCACTCCCATTAGCAAAAGATCTTGTACACAGCGTAGAAACGCCTTTTTCTTTATTTGGTTTGTTGACAACCTTGAAAGATGAAATCTCCCTTTTGGGGGAGAGATTTTGAAGTCCAGAAGATATCCCTGAGATATGATCTCTAACGCCCAGGGATCCTGGACATCTCTTGCCCAAGCCTGGGCGAAGAGATAAAGTCTGCCCCCCACTAGATCCGTTCCCGGATCGGGGGCCCTCAATTCATGCTGTCTTAGGGGCAGCAGCAGGTTTTCTGGCCTGCTTGCCCTTGTTCCAAGACTGGTTAGGTTTCCAGCCTTGTCTGTAGCGAGCAACAGCTCCTTCCTGTTTTGGTGCAGAGGAAGTTGATGCTGCTCCTGCCTTGAAGTTACGAAAGGCACGAAAATTAGACTGTCTAGCCCTAGGTTTGGCTCTGTCTTGAGGCAGGGCATGGCCTTTACCTCCTGTAATGTCAGCGATAATTTCTTTCAAACCGGGCCCGAATAAGGTCTGCCCTTTGAAAGGTATGTTAAGTAATTTAGATTTAGAAGTAACATCAGCTGACCAGGATTTTAGCCACAGTGCTCTACGTGCCTGAATGGCGAATCCGGAATTCTTAGCCGTAAGTTTAGTTAAATGTACTACGGCATCTGAAATAAATGAATTAGCTAGCTTAAGGGTTTTAAGCTTATTTGAAATCTCATCAATAGTTATTGAGTCAAGAGTCTCTTCCAGAGACTCGGACCAAAATGCGGCCGCAGCCGTGACAGACGCAATACATGCAAGGGGTTGCAATATAAAACCTTGTTGAACAAACATTTTCTTAAGGTAACCCTCTAATTTTTTATCCATTGGATCTGAAAAGGCACAGCTATCCTCCACCGGGATAGTGGTACGCTTAGCCAGAGTAGAAACCGCTCCCTCCACCTTAGGGACCATCTGCCATAAGTCCCGTGTGGTGGCGTCTATTGGAAACATTTTTCTAAATACAGGAGGGGGGGAAAAGGGTACACCGGGCCTATCCCACTCCTTAGTAATTATCTCTGTAAGCCTCTTAGGTATAGGAAATACGTCAGTACTCGCTGGTACTGCATAGTATCTATCCAGCCTACATAATTTCTCTGGGATTGCAACGGTGTTACAATCATTCAGAGCCGCTAATACCTCCCCTAGCAGTACACGGAGGTTTTCTAGTTTAAACTTAAAATTTGAAATGTCTGAATCCACTCTATTTGGATCAGATCCGTCACCTGCAGATTGAAGCTCTCCGTCCTCATGTTCTGCAAATTGTGACGCAGTATCTGACATGGCCCTAATATTATCAGCGCACTCTGTTCTCACCCCAGAGTGATCTCGCTTACCTCTAAGTTCTGGTAATTTAGACAAAACTTCAGTCATAACATTAGCCATGTCCTGTAGTGTGATTTGTAATGGCCGCCCTGAAGTACTCGGCGTTACAATATCACGCACCTCCCGAGCGGGAGATGCAGGTACTGACACGTGAGGCAAGTTAGTCAGCATAACTTCCCCCTCGTTGTTTGGTGAATGATGTTCAATTTGTACAGATTGACTTTTATTTAAAGTAGCATCAATGCAATTAGTACATAAATTTCTATTGGGCTCCACCTTGGCTTTAGCACATATAGCACAGAGATATTCCTCTGAGTCAGACATGTTTAACAAACTAGCAATTAAACTAGCAAGCTTGGAAATACTTTTCAACTCAATTTACAAGTAATATGAAAAACGCACTGTGCCTTTAAGAAGCACAGAAAAAAACTATGACAGTTGAATAACAATGAACCGGAGAAATTATAAAAACCAAATTTTTCCCGGTAAAGGCATAAATTTAGCAA
The DNA here is from genome assembly GCF_027579735.1 of Bombina bombina. Taxonomy (NCBI): domain Eukaryota; kingdom Metazoa; phylum Chordata; class Amphibia; order Anura; family Bombinatoridae; genus Bombina; species Bombina bombina. The sequence goes on along the minus strand of NC_069503.1, from coordinate 495,244,940 downwards.
AGGATTGCCCCCATTAGCAATGGATAACTAACCCTTAATAGCAGAAAAAAATGTACAAAATATAAACGTTTTTTATCACAGTCAAAGCACAATCTCACAGGTCTGCTGTGAGTGATTACCTCCCTCAAAATAATTTTTGAAGACCCTTGAGCTCTGTAGAGACAATCCGGATCATGCAGGGAGAGAAACAGACTTGTGACTGAATTTCTGATGCGTAGCAAAAGCGCCAAAATAGGCCCCTCCCCCTCACACACATCAGTGAGGGAAGTTCAGTAAACTGTCTTAAATTAAAATAAACGACAGCCAAGTGGAAAAACAGTGCCCAAAACAATTTTTCACCCAGTACCTCAGATAATTAAACGATTTAACATGCCAGCAAAACGTTTAAAATCAAAGAACATGAAATGTCATTAAACAGCCTGTTGCTAGACGTTCCCACTGCAAGTTAGGCTAAAAGTTATATGCATATAGTATTATCCCAGTGAAGTGCCATTCCCCAGAATACTGAAGTGTAAACATATATACATAACAGCCTGATACCAGTTGCTACTACTGCATTTAAGGCTGAACTTACATTATATCGGTATTGGCAGTATTTTCTCAGTCCATTCCATTCCTCAGAAAATAATATACTGCAACATACCTCTTTGCAGGTGAACCTGCCCGCTGTCCCCTGATCTGAAGTTTACCTCACTCCTCAGAATGGCCGAGAACAGCAAAATGAATCTTAGCTACGCCGGCTAAAATCATCCAAAAACTCAGGTAGATTCTTCTTCAAATTCTACCTGAGAAGGAACAACACACTCCGGTGCCGTTTTAAAATTACAAACTTTTGATTGAAGATATAAAAACTAAGTATAATCACCACAGTCCTCTCACACATCCTATCTATTAGTTGGGTGCAAGAGAATGACTGGGTGTGACGTAGAGGGGAGGAGCTATATAGCAGCTCTGCTTGGGTGATCCTCTTGCACTTCCTGTTGGGGAGGAGTTAATATCCCAGAAGTAATGATGACCCGTGGACTGACTACACTTAACAGGAGAAAGTAATATATTCATGAATGTAATGCAGGATACACTGGTATGGAAATTTGTAATATATTCATGAATGTAATGCAGGATACACTGGTACTGAGAATAGTAATATATTCATGAATGTAATGCAGGATACAATGGTATGGAGAATAGTAATATATTCATGAATGTAATGCAGGATACCCTGGTATGGAGAATAGTAAAATATTCATGAATGTAATGCATGTAACTTCTAATTTTTCATCTCTTGAGAAAGTCTGGGCGTCCTCAGACGAAACGCGTAGAGTTTGTTTCATAGCTGTATGTTATATTATAACACAGTTTGGATGTAAAGATACCTTTATATGCAGATTTTATTTGTGCCTCTTGTAAGTAGCCATTTGTATGTGTGCACTTACACTGAATTAAAGAATACTACACTTGAATTGGGCTGCGCCTGTCTTTGCTTTCTTTTCACATGTAATGCAGGATACCCTGGTATGGAAATTTGTAATATATTCATGAATGTAATGCAGGATACACTGGTACTGAGAATAGTAATATATTCATGAATGTAATGCAGGATACACTGGTATGGAGAATAGTAATATATTCATTTAGAGATAAAGGGTTGGGGGGAGTAGATTTGTGAAAATATTGCCAGATTTTACCTGAATTGACGTTTTACATATAATATTCAGATATTGAGATTATTGATTCTGCAAAGAAGCAAAACCTGGAGTGGATTACTCACTAGGAAACCTAACAACAACTAGACAAACTAGTTGTAACTGAGAGTACAACAAAGTTATAAAGAGAGAGTAAATCCACTAGTGTCTAATAACACTATCACATCTACTGATATCATAAGGTTTTCCAAAAGATTAGTGTTGAAAAATTGGTTCCCATTCATTCATACATTATAGTTTATTAGGCTAAGGAACTCACACTCATACAAGTAGCAAAAGCTGTGAATTAAAACCACTTGAACTCTGTGATTAGCATAATAGCTTTAAAGTTAATATGTCACTATTAGATATCCTCAATCCAAAAGATTAAAGTTAACTAAGCCCTTACAATCTGAGGGCTGTTTTACTTTTACATATGCAATAAACGATATGAGGATATAGTATTAACTATTTGGTACATAATATGTCACAAGAGTAAGCAAAGTTAAAAACGGACGATAGGAGAGACAAAGCTGCCCCTATCGGACCCCTGACGCGCGTTTCACGAACGCTTCCTCAGAGGGGGTGCGGGCCGCTGCTACTCGGCGTCCTATATTCAATCTTAATGCCCACCACTTAGACCGGATTGGATACCGGATTGGGAGTTGTCTCCTTACGCTTGGTTGATTCTCCTGTCAATCTTGGTAGGTATTTTACGTAGGAGACATGCGAAAAAAAGGGGATGTGTGCTTGATGGGTTACCAGGGCAACACCAATCAGCAAATACGCTTGTCTTGCCTACAGTGGGTGTGCTGATTCGAATAACTGTGATTGGATGATCAACTAAAAAAGCGTTATTGTAAACATCACAGTAGCTAGATTATAACTCTGTTTGTATACAATTCTTATCGCCAAAAATTGGCAATTGTGAAGTATATACCTAGGAATGCTCTTCTGATTACACACTCGTAGATCAATTTATACTTTGCGGGATTTATACAATGCGTTTTTTGATTATATTCACGATAGTCAAATCTTTTTTGTTTTCTGCTTTTTTACTGTTCTTGTTAGAATTCAATTGCGCAATTAGTAATACTATCTTATTATTTCTTGCATAACAATTTTAGGATTCGTACTTCAATATCCATGCAAGGAATAAATATTCTGTGTTAATACTAACTACTTATTTTTACTGGTCACCGTCCTTACAGTTAATATCGGTGTGTGCTGTAAAACTATATGCTTACTTATAAGCTATTACTATTCACTTATATTTAATGCGAGGTTGAAGTAGTTATTCTAATGTTCCTAGGATGCTAAGTTGAAATAATTGTATTAATTCCACTGTTATCCCAGATGATCCTGTGGCCAGATTCTTTATGCATGATGGAACAAGCATGTTATGTACTAATAATATTTAAGATTGTACAGAATCCATATCTTTAGGAATATTAAGAATGTAAAGATATTTTACTGACACCTAGGACCAAGCTGCAAACAGCTCAATTATAATATGTGAGGGAATGTATAGATCTGAATAGATATATACTGGGGTTCATTGTGCTACCGTTACTAAAGTTATTCCAGTGTAAGTGAGTGTGCCCACTTAGAAAAAATATATCTATGTGCTCAAATCCTAGCGTGCAATTAATTCTTGAAACTACTACATAACAACACTTAAATAAGATTGTGGTGGATGTGTGTAAATTATAAAAATGACATTATAAAAGTAAATGTGTTAAGGGATATCAAATCATATTATTATGTTTCAGTGATTGGAGGTGGCTTAAATAAGATTGTGATGAATGTGTATAAATTATACAAATGACATTATAAGGGTAGTGTATATGTGAATGAATGTTTTAGGGGATATCAAACTTTATTATTATTATATTCCAGTGATTGGAGGTACGTGTGTGAGGTGAATGGTAGGTATATATTGATATCGATCCTAAGTGTAGTAAGGTGAAAGTAGAATTTTTTGCTACATTACGACCTTTAGATCTGTGTGTTTCATAACTAATAATCTCTTAATCCCGTGTTGGACATGATCCACATTGGACTGGATATAATTCACTTGGGACTGGACTGGTTATATTAGCTGTAACGTCTGACAGTAACTTATTGCAAAAGATTTTACAGATAGACAAAATAATTATTGTAGTCATTCATCCCACTTGGTTTGACAGTGTTCAATAAGTAAATCCACCTGCATTCCATTTTTAACAGCACTTTTTCTATGTTACCACCTCTAATGCCAAGTGATGCTTTTTGAATTACTGTGAATTTCAAATCTTTAGGAGAGCTCTCATGGTGTAGTAAGAAATGTTTGGCAACTGAGGTTATTTTTTTGCCCTTGCTCAGATCTCATTTTGCTGTTTTGATGTTATAGCAGTGTTCCAAAATTCTTGTTTTTACCTCCCTAGTAGTCATGCCAACATAGAACATCTGGCATGAACAATGTAGTGCATAGACTACTCCAATTGTAGTGCATGAAAAATGGTAGGGTATTTTATGAATCCTACCAGTTTTATCAGTCAAAGTTTTGACTTTCCACACATATTGACATGCAGAGCATGTTCCACAAGGGTACATGCCTGGGTCCTTATGTTGTTTTTTTGTAGATCTCACAAAATGACTAGATACCAATTTATCCCTTAAATTCTTTGGTCTCTTATATCCAAGTGATACTCTTTCTCCAATGAGAGGTTTGAGGGTCTCATCATTCTGTAGTATTTGCCAATGGTCATTTATGATTTTTGTCACATGTCTCATCTGTGGGTTATACGTAGTTATTAGCCTTGGGCAGGATTCAGCTTTTGTTCTTTCCTTGGGAACCAATAGTTCATCTCTGCAAACTTTTAGTGCCTTATACTTGGCTCTCTTTACAGACTTTTTGCTGTACCCTCGTGATATTAGCCTTTGCGATAGTGCCTCACTCTCTGTTATGTAGATATCTTTACTTGTACAGTTTCGGCGGAGCCTTAAAAATTCCCCATATGGGATCGCTTTAAGGGTGCTTGGTGAGTGAGCACTCGAGTAATGTAGGAGAGTATTCGTTGCTGTTTCCTTTCTATAAATTGTGGTGTTGATAATACCATCTATGTTTTTAAACAATTTCAAGTCTAAGAAGCATATCTCCTGCTGGCTTGCAGAATATGTCAATTTTATGTTTAATTCATTCTCATTGAGTTTAGACATAAAGAGTTGCAAATCATCAAATGTACCCTCCCAGATGAACAGGACATCATCAATGAATCTTACCCACAGGGGTATATGTTCAGTATACATTTGCAATACGTCTGAAAATACACAGAAGCGTTCCCAAAAACCAAGGAATAAATTTGCGTATGTAGGTGCACAGGCAGTACCCATTGCGGTACCCTGTGTTTGAAGATAGCACCTATCATTGAATGTAAAGAAATTGTGTGTTAGAATAAAATGTAACAACTGAATTATGAAAGCATTATGTGTTTCATTCTCTAGACTGTTTGAGGCTAGGTAGTATTTAATGGCTTCTATTCCATCCCTATGCCTGATGTTGGTGTATAGGGACTCTACATCTGCTGTGACTAACCACATGTTGTCTGTTAGTTCAATATCTTTTACCATTTGCAAGACCTCCATAGTGTCACGAACGTATGATGGTAATGTTGTTAAATATTCCCTCAATCTTAAGTCTATGAATTTGCTAGCATTCTCAGTTAAATTATCATTTCCAGACATGATAGGTCTACCAGGTGGTTCTAGTGGGTTTTTGTGAACTTTCGGTAGAAAGTACAGTGTGGCAATTTTAGGATTGTCTTTTGTCAAAAACTTTTTTTCTGAATTGGAGAGTATGTTATTCTCCCATGCTTCTTTAATCATTCGATTATATTGTATGAGGTAAGAATTCTGGGGATTGAATATCAATAATTTGTAGCAGGAATTGTTAGACAGTTGTTTTGTAGCTTCATCTAGGTACATTTGTTGTGGCCATAGGACCACATTCCCACCCTTGTCTGATGGCTTAATCAGTATATCCTGCCATGATTCAATCTCCTTTAACGCTCGTATTTCAGAACTGCTAAGATTGTTATTCACATTGTATATAGGTATCTGTTCAATTTTTTGGCAAACCATTTTGCAAAACACTTGTATCTCAGGTGATACGGATAAGGATGGAACGTATGTTGACTTAGGTTTCACATTTGACTTCCAGACTTGATGTGTCGGTGTCAAGTTAATATTATCAGTATCATTACAACTTTCTGACAATTCACATAATATATCAGCTGTGGCTAAATCTTCTGCATTAAGGATATTTGGATTATATGCAGGCAATTCACATAATATATCAGCTGTGGCTAAATCTTCTGCATTAAGGATATTTGGATTATATGTGACAATTCACATAATATATCAGCTGTGGCTAAATCTTCTGCATTAAGGATATTTGGATTATATGGACAATTCACATAATATATCAGCTGGACAATTCACATAATATATCAGGATATACACCTATTTTCTAGAAAAATGTTACTCAAGAAAATGTATGCATATAATCCAAATATCCTTAATGCAGAAGATTTAGCCACAGCTGATATATTATGTGAATTGTCAGAAAGTTGTAATGATACTGATAATATTAACTTGACACCGACACATCAAGTCTGGAAGTCAAATGTGAAACCTAAGTCAACATACGTTCCATCCTTATCCGTATCACCTGAGATACAAGTGTTTTGCAAAATGGTTTGCCAAAAAATTGAACAGATACCTATATACAATGTGAATAACAATCTTAGCAGTTCTGAAATACGAGCTTTAAAGGAGATTGAATCATGGCAGGATATACTGATTAAGCCATCAGACAAGGGTGGGAATGTGGTCCTATGGCCACAACAAATGTACCTAGATGAAGCTACAAAACAACTGTCTAACAATTCCTGCTACAAATTATTGATATTCAATCCCCAGAATTCTTACCTCATACAATATAATCGAATGATTAAAGAAGCATGGGAGAATAACATACTCTCCAATTCAGAAAAAAAGTTTTTGACAAAAGACAATCCTAAAATTGCCACACTGTACTTTCTACCGAAAGTTCACAAAAACCCACTAGAACCACCTGGTAGACCTATCATGTCTGGAAATGATAATTTAACTGAGAATGCTAGCAAATTCATAGACTTAAGATTGAGGGAATATTTAACAACATTACCATCATACGTTCGTGACACTATGGAGGTCTTGCAAATGGTAAAAGATATTGAACTAACAGACAACATGTGGTTAGTCACAGCAGATGTAGAGTCCCTATACACCAACATCAGGCATAGGGATGGAATAGAAGCCATTAAATACTACCTAGCCTCAAACAGTCTAGAGAATGAAACACATAATGCTTTCATAATTCAGTTGTTACATTTTATTCTAACACACAATTTCTTTACATTCAATGATAGGTACTATCTTCAAACACAGGGTACCGCAATGGGTACTGCCTGTGCACCTACATACGCAAATTTATTCCTTGGTTTTTGGGAACGCTTCTGTGTATTTTCAGACGTATTGCAAATGTATACTGAACATATACCCCTGTGGGTAAGATTCATTGATGATGTCCTGTTCATCTGGGAGGGTACATTTGATGATTTGCAACTCTTTATGTCTAAACTCAATGAGAATGAATTAAACATAAAATTGACATATTCTGCAAGCCAGCAGGAGATATGCTTCTTAGACTTGAAATTGTTTAAAAACATAGATGGTATTATCAACACCACAATTTATAGAAAGGAAACAGCAACGAATACTCTCCTACATTACTCGAGTGCTCACTCACCAAGCACCCTTAAAGCGATCCCATATGGGGAATTTTTAAGGCTCCGCCGAAACTGTACAAGTAAAGATATCTACATAACAGAGAGTGAGGCACTATCGCAAAGGCTAATATCACGAGGGTACAGCAAAAAGTCTGTAAAGAGAGCCAAGTATAAGGCACTAAAAGTTTGCAGAGATGAACTATTGGTTCCCAAGGAAAGAACAAAAGCTGAATCCTGCCCAAGGCTAATAACTACGTATAACCCACAGATGAGACATGTGACAAAAATCATAAATGACCATTGGCAAATACTACAGAATGATGAGACCCTCAAACCTCTCATTGGAGAAAGAGTATCACTTGGATATAAGAGACCAAAGAATTTAAGGGATAAATTGGTATCTAGTCATTTTGTGAGATCTACAAAAAAACAACATAAGGACCCAGGCATGTACCCTTGTGGAACATGCTCTGCATGTCAATATGTGTGGAAAGTCAAAACTTTGACTGATAAAACTGGTAGGATTCATAAAATACCCTACCATTTTTCATGCACTACAATTGGAGTAGTCTATGCACTACATTGTTCATGCCAGATGTTCTATGTTGGCATGACTACTAGGGAGGTAAAAACAAGAATTTTGGAACACTGCTATAACATCAAAACAGCAAAACGAGATCTGAGCAAGGGCAAAAAAATAACCTCAGTTGCCAAACATTTCTTACTACACCATGAGAGCTCTCCTAAAGATTTGAAATTCACAGTAATTCAAAAAGCATCACTTGGCATTAGAGGTGGTAACATAGAAAAAGTGCTGTTAAAAATGGAATGCAGGTGGATTTACTTATTGAACACTGTCAAACCAAGTGGGATGAATGACTACAATAATTATTTTGTCTATCTGTAAAATCTTTTGCAATAAGTTACTGTCAGACGTTACAGCTAATATAACCAGTCCAGTCCCAAGTGAATTATATCCAGTCCAATGTGGATCATGTCCAACACGGGATTAAGAGATTATTAGTTATGAAACACACAGATCTAAAGGTCGTAATGTAGCAAAAAATTCTACTTTCACCTTACTACACTTAGGATCGATATCAATATATACCTACCATTCACCTCACACACGTACCTCCAATCACTGGAATATAATAATAATAAAGTTTGATATCCCCTAAAACATTCATTCACATATACACTACCCTTATAATGTCATTTGTATAATTTATACACATTCATCACAATCTTATTTAAGCCACCTCCAATCACTGAAACATAATAATATGATTTGATATCCCTTAACACATTTACTTTTATAATGTCATTTTTATAATTTACACACATCCACCACAATCTTATTTAAGTGTTGTTATGTAGTAGTTTCAAGAATTAATTGCACGCTAGGATTTGAGCACATAGATATATTTTTTCTAAGTGGGCACACTCACTTACACTGGAATAACTTTAGTAACGGTAGCACAATGAACCCCAGTATATATCTATTCAGATCTATACATTCCCTCACATATTATAATTGAGCTGTTTGCAGCTTGGTCCTAGGTGTCAGTAAAATATCTTTACATTCTTAATATTCCTAAAGATATGGATTCTGTACAATCTTAAATATTATTAGTACATAACATGCTTGTTCCATCATGCATAAAGAATCTGGCCACAGGATCATCTGGGATAACAGTGGAATTAATACAATTATTTCAACTTAGCATCCTAGGAACATTAGAATAACTACTTCAACCTCGCATTAAATATAAGTGAATAGTAATAGCTTATAAGTAAGCATATAGTTTTACAGCACACACCAATATTAACTGTAAGGACGGTGACCAGTAAAAATAAGTAGTTAGTATTAACACAGAATATTTATTCCTTGCATGGATATTGAAGTACGAATCCTAAAATTGTTATGCAAGAAATAATAAGATAGTATTACTAATTGCGCAATTGAATTCTAACAAGAACAGTAAAAAAGCAGAAAACAAAAAAGATTTGACTATCGTGAATATAATCAAAAAACGCATTGTATAAATCCCGCAAAGTATAAATTGATCTACGAGTGTGTAATCAGAAGAGCATTCCTAGGTATATACTTCACAATTGCCAATTTTTGGCGATAAGAATTGTATACAAACAGAGTTATAATCTAGCTACTGTGATGTTTACAATAACGCTTTTTTAGTTGATCATCCAATCACAGTTATTCGAATCAGCACACCCACTGTAGGCAAGACAAGCGTATTTGCTGATTGGTGTTGCCCTGGTAACCCATCAAGCACACATCCCCTTTTTTTCGCATGTCTCCTACGTAAAATACCTACCAAGATTGACAGGAGAATCAACCAAGCGTAAGGAGACAACTCCCAATCCGGTATCCAATCCGGTCTAAGTGGTGGGCATTAAGATTGAATATAGGACGCCGAGTAGCAGCGGCCCGCACCCCCTCTGAGGAAGCGTTCGTGAAACGCGCGTCAGGGGTCCGATAGGGGCAGCTTTGTCTCTCCTATCGTCCGTTTTTAACTTTGCTTACTCTTGTGACATATTATGTACCAAATAGTTAATACTATATCCTCATATCGTTTATTGCATATGTAAAAGTAAAACAGCCCTCGGATTGTAAGGGCTTAGTTAACTTTAATCTTTTGGATTGAGGATATCTAATAGTGACATATTAACTTTAAAGCTATTATGCTAATCACAGAGTTCAAGTGGTTTTAATTCACAGCTTTTGCTACTTGTATGAGTGTGAGTTCCTTAGCCTAATAAACTATAATGTATGAATGAATGGGAACCAATTTTTCAACACTAATCTTTTGGAAAACCTTATGATATCAGTAGATGTGATAGTGTTATTAGACACTAGTGGATTTACTCTCTCTTTATAACTTTGTTGTACTCTCAGTTACAACTAGTTTGTCTAGTTGTTGTTAGTAATATATTCATGAATGTAATGCAGGATACACTGTTATGGAGAATAGTAATATATTCAAGAATGTAATGCAGGATACACTGGTATTGATAGTAGTAATATATTCATGAATGTAATGCAGGATACACTGGTATGGAGAATAGTAATATATTCATGAATGTAATGCAAGATACACTGGTATGGAGAATAGTAATATATTCATGAATGTAATACAGGATGCACTGGTATGGAGAGTAGTAATATATTCATAAATGTAATGCAGGATACACTGGTATGGAGAATAGTAATATATTCATAAATGTAATGCAGGATACACTGGTACTGAGAATAGTAATATATTCATGAATGTAATGCAGAAAACACTGGTATGGAGAATAGTAATATATTCATGAATGTAATACAGGATGCACTGGTATGGAGAATAGTAATATATTCATGAATGTAATGCAGGATACACTGGTATGGAGAATAGTAATATATTCATGAATGTAATGCAGGATACACTGGTATGGAGAGTAGTAATATATTCATAAATGTAATGCAGGATACACTGGTATGGATTGTAGTAATATATTCATGAAAGTAATGCAGGATACACTGGTATGAAGAATAGTAATATATTCATGAATGTAATGCAGGATACACTAGTATGGAGAATAGTAATATATTCATGAATGTAATGCAGGATACACTGGTATGGAGAATAGTAATATATTCATGAATGTAATGCAGGATACACTGGTATGGAAATTTGTAATATATTCATGAATGTAATGCAGGATACACTGTTACTGAGAATAGTAATATATTCATGAATGTAATGCAGGATACAATGGTATGGAGAATAGTAATATATTCATGAATGTAATGCAGGATACCCTGGTATGGAGAATAGTAATATATTCATGAATGTAATGCAGGATACCTTGGTATGGAAATTTGTAATATATTCATGAATGTAATGCAGGATACACTGGTACTGAGAATAGTAATATATTCATGAATGTAATGCAGGATACACTGGTATGGAGAATAGTAATATATTCATGAATATAATGCAGGATACACTGGTATGGAGAATAGTAATATATTCATAAATGTAATGCAGGATACACTGGTATGGAGAATAGTAATATATTCAAGAATGTAATGCAGGATACACTGGAATTGATAGTAGTAATATATTCATGAATGTAATGCAGGATACACTGGTATGCAGACTTAGATTTAAAGGCACAGATGTATGCATGATACATTGGCAGAAGAGCTGGCACACTGGAAACTTTAGAACTGAAAAACCAAGGAGCACAAGAGCTCAGGGATGGGAGCAGTTAAATGGCAGAATGGAACAGTCAAGCATTGAACTGATGCTCTGCCAAACCTAATATAGAGCCTAGTAGATTTCCAAGAAACATAAGAGCACTGCTGGTGACACAAATACATCTGAGGTGGCCATGTTTGCAGTTACACTGCTGCGGTAAGATACAGGGCGAAGCAGTAATAACCACCGCTGTGACCATAGGACACAAATAATGTTATGCTTTGTAGTTTTTGTATATGTCAGGCATTTGCGACTGCTTAGTGTGCTGGATGCTGGTAATTTGTTCCGGGAACAGCTTTGACACACAGTCTTCACCGCAGAGAAACACTTCAAACACACTAGATTAGGTGCAAAAACCTTGGTCTGTTTATTCACAGACAATTTGAAGGAATAGAGTTTTGACATAAACAAAATAACACAATAAATCCTTGCACAATGGCGCTTACTATACCGAATAAAGTATCTTTAATTAAAGTTGTGTGGCTTTTCCTCACAACTGGATAATTACAAAACAGATTCCAAACCTCACAGGCCTAGAACCTCTAGACAGCAGCACAACTCCATATCCTCTGTCTTTCACATACAGGTTCCAACTAACAGCTTCAGCTCACGCTATTTAACAGGAGTTAATGAATCATCTGCGGGTGAGAAAACCTTAGTTTGTATGGAAAACCTGAACTGTATTCCTCACCTGCAGTTCTCTGCCACAGCCAAACCCACAATATACAAATAATAGTACATTTCAGTTCTATCAATAACCTTGTATAATTTGTGGGGGAAACATAGATTCAATTAAACACAATCCCATTAGCTCTGTCACTATATATATTTATATATATATATATATATATATATATATATATACTGTACATATTTAGACATGTATATGTATGAATCTCTGTTAAAACTCTTTGCAGTGCTTTTCTTCTAACACCGGAGACCTCACATCTTTGAACTCTTATAACTTTTTTATGCATTTATTTTTTATAATGTTTATTAGATAGTGTTATTATGAGTGTAAATATACTTTTAAATGTATTTTTGATGTGTTTTCTGACACAATTTTGTTTCCCAAAATAATTAACCAGAGCTCTGTGGTCACGCTATCCTAACGCACAATAACTTCAATTGCGCTCAAGCACTCAGTTTTACTTTCAACTTGTAATACGAACACTAAATCCGACATGCACAAACTGTCACGATAAGCCCAATATTGCTTGCACATTACTGTTAGCGCACCACTCGTAATCTGGTCCTATATGGCCAAAATTATGAAATCACTCCCACTGATTATTCAGTTCAGGTGTTATACTCACAACCACTGGTAAGAGGTGCATAAAATCCAGCACAAAGCCATGAACTTCCAGAAGAAAATCATTGAAAACACAATGGATTGTACTGAAGACCTCAATGACTTTAAACTTGTCACTGTCGTAGGATCCTTTGTCACGAGTTAGTTTGTGACATTTCTGCCCTACTAAATCAGCCGAGGCCAAATGTAAGTGCTATTATTGTGAAATGGAAGCATCATGGAGAAGCAACACCCCAGTCATTAAGTGGTAGACCATGCAAACTCATCAGCACAAGAACTGTACATTGAAGCTTCATGAAACTGGTTTCCATGGCTAAGAAGCTGTACACAAGCCTCACGTCAATGTGTGCAATGCCAAGTGTTGGTTGGATTGGTGTAAAGCAATTTGCCAAATGGCTCTGGAGCAGTGTAAACATTTTTTAGCTAATGGGCAAGGCAAAGATAAGGTCAATTCAGACAGTCATTTATAAAATAACAATTCCAAATCAGAGACAGGTCAAACAGGTAGGAGATCAGCAACAAAGGTCAAGGTTCAAAAAAGGAATTCAGCCGATAAAGGCAGATCATATCAGGTAGAGTCAGTATCAGGAAATCAAACAGGAAAAGTGTACTAGTGTACTTTAGTTAACGGGACAGTCAACATTTAAACCTCTAAATATCTGCCTGTTTCTAAGCCACTACAGATAGCCTCTTATCACATGCATTTTGTTTTGCTTTTCACAAGACACTGCTAATTCATTTGTGCCATATAGATGAAATTGTGCTCACTCCCGTGGAGATTTTTTTATGAGTCAGCTCTGATTGGCTAAAATGTCTGTTAAAAAAAATGAAATAAGGGGGAAGTCTACAGACGCTTAGATACAAGGTAATCCCAGAGGTAAGAAGTATATTAAAGGGCCATAATACCCAAATGTTTAAACACTTGAAAGTGATGCAGCATAGCTGTAAAAAGCTGACTAGAAAATATCACCTGAACATCTCTATGTAAAAAAGAAAGATATTTTACCTCAAAAGTTCCTCAGTAGCCACCTCCCATTGTAAAGGATTTCTAAGCAGCATATTAGTATGTATGTCCTAGGACAGCTGAAGGGATAAACCTCGTGCACTCTCATATTATTTCACCAATCAGGTAAAGGAAGTTTACAATGAAATCTCATGAGAGTTAAGTCAAATCTCATGAGATCACAGTAAAGGTTCCTGACCTCAGCACTGCTGATGCTGATTGGCTGCTGTTCATTTCTTCATTTTTTTTTTTTTTTACCTGCAGCTGGGAGCAGGTGAAGTATAACTTTTTACACAGAACTTACTCTGCTGAGCTGAGGAGATTGTGAGGTAAAATATCTTCCTTTTTTACATAGTGATGCTTAGGTGATATTTTCCTGTCAGCTTTTTACAGTTATACTGCATCAGTTTCAAGTGATTTAGCATATGAGTATTATGTACCTTTAATATAATAGTGTTGATTATTCCAAACTGGGGAATGGGTAATAAAGGGATTACCTATCTTTTTAAATAATACAACTGTTGTAGTAGACTGTCCCTTTAATTAGTAACTATATGAAAATGCATGGGCCTATATATGGGAGTGTTAATGCCATAAAAAGTGCAAAAACACATATATAAGAGCTTCATCGATGACAATACAGAATGCTGAATGATGGCTACTTCATTGATGACACTGTATACTCATTGTGGCATCCTTAGAAAAAAATGAAGTGACCGTGACATTATCTTTGCATTTCCTAAGAAGTATATAAAAACATTAGAAAGTCTTCAAGTTTTTGTAAATATTTGCTAAAAATTCAGTTTTCATCCCCCAAGTTTTCATGCAAATGAAAGAGTTAATTTGTTATTGTAGTAAGAGTAATGGGGCAATGAGAGCAATAACATTCAATTAGTGATTTCTGTCAATTCGTATAATGATAAATGCCCATGAATATTTATCCCCTTCTAGACCATTAGCATATTGACTAGCTTCCATGTGTCTGATTCAGCTAAAATATACCCTAAGCAAATTATAAAATCACTGCTACATAGTTTTTTTATGAGTTTTATAGTTGAAACTTGCTATAAGAAAACACAAACTGTGTGATAAGAACAAAGATTGTCAACTTGTCAAAAATAAATTTACAAGATTATAACAGAATAAGTTCCAACAAGTTCAGTTTTACAGGGTACACACCTTGAGGTAAGATAAGAGCCAATAGTGTGATTCTCCTACAGGTGAATGTTTTACAGAAGTTACCATGCCAAATATACATAAAATAGAAAAAAAAAATCAGGTGTGATAAGCATTTTGGCCTTGATTCCAGAGGATAATGTATAATTATTTTAATTACAGTTGTAAAGATGAGGCAGAAACCATTTCACTGTTCTAAAATAACAAATTTTACTCAGTAAATCTAATTTTCAGTGTATTACTGATACTTCACACGAAAGTAATATAAATTACTTTATGTAAATAAGCATTTAAATACATTGTTTACAAGCTAAGGTAAAAAAACATATATAGCAGCATACACTAAACAGCAGACGGACAACGTTCCTGCTTTTGGAACCTGTCTGTCTTCCTTTGACATATTTTTTTAAAGCTACAATAAAAGTTAATTTTTATACTTTGGCTTGGGGCCCTTAATTGCAGTTTTCCTGAAGGGAAGTAGGTGGAACCTGAGAGCAGCGTGTAGCGTGCAGTGCTGTGGAATGGAGTAGAGACGCTGAGACTGTCCGGTGCCTGTTGCACTGATACTGTTTAATTGTGGAACACAGAGACCGATACAACAGAGAAACTACAAGCAAGAAACAGTAAGTCATACACAATACAGTTGTGACTACTGTCTACATTATTTGAGCTTATGGCTCTGTATATGTGATTGGGACATTGACATTTGAGCCCACATTGGAATCCCATACCCGCAAGCACACAGTACGCTGTTTACAAAAGGGGAAATTTTCTTTCTGACACTAAACCTATTAACCACTAAACCGCCATTCAAAAACATCACCGACACTAACTAAAGCTATTAACCCCTAAACCGCCGTTCCCAAACATCACCAATACTACCTAAATCTATTAACCCCTAAACTGCCGGCCCCCACATTGCAACAACCTAAATTTAACTATATTAACCCCTAAACCTAACACCCCCTAACTTTAAACCTAAACCTAACCCTAAACCTAACACCCCCGAACTTTAACATAATTAAAATATAACTAAATTAAAGTTACAATTATTAACTAAATAATACCTATATCAATCTAAATACAAAGTAACTAAACCTATATTAACCCCTAAACCTAACACCCCCTAACTTTAAACCTAACCCTAACCCTAAACCTAACCCTAAACCTAACACCCCCTAACTTTAACATTATTAAAATATAACTAAATTAAAGTTACAATTATTACCTAAATAATACCTATTTAAATCTAAAAACAAATGGCTAGATTACGAGTCTTGCGTTAGCCTTAAAAAGCAGCATTGAGGGGTCCCAACGCTGCTTTTTAAAGCCCGCTGGTATTACGAGTCAGGCAGGAAAGGGTCTACCACTCACTGTTTTTCCGCGATTTTAGCTTACCACAAATCCCCTTATGTCAATTGTGTATCCTATCTTTTTAATGGGATTTGCCTAACGCCTGTATTACGATCGCCTTAAAAAGTGAGCGGTAGACCCTCTCCTGTCCAGACTCCTACCGCATTTAAAAGTCAGTAGTTAGGAGTTTAATGGGCTGACGCCGTAACATAAAACTCTTAACTAAAGTGCTAAAAGTAAACTAACACCCATAAACTACCTATTAACCCCTAAACCGAGCCCCCCCCACATTGGAAACACTTAACTAAAATGTTTAACCCCTAATCTGCCGACCGGACATCGCTGCCACTTTAATAAATATATTAACCCCTAAACCGCCGCACTCCCGCCTCTCAAACACTAGTTACATTTTATTAACAACTAATCTGCCGTCCCTAACATCGCCGACACCTACCTACATTTATTAACCCCTAATCTGCTGACCCCAATGTTGCCACTACTATATTAAATTTATTAACCCCTAAACCTAAGTCTAACCCTTAGTCTAACCCCCCTAACATAAATATAATTTAAATTAAACTAAATAAATTTAACATAATTAAATAAATTAATCCTATTTAAAACTAAATACTTACCTATAAAATAAACCCTAAGCTAGCTACAATATAACTAATAGTTACATTGTAGCTAGCTTAGGATTTATATTTATTTTACAGGCAACTTTGTATTTATTTTAACTAGGTAGAATAGTTATTAAATAGTTATTAACTATTTAATAACTACCTAGCTAAAATAAGTACAAAATTACCTGTAAAATAAACCCTAACCTAAGTTACAATTACACCTAACACTACACTATAATTAAACTAATTACCAAAACTACCTACAATTAATTACAAATAAATTAAATAATCTAAATTACGGAAAACAAACAAACACTAAGTTACAGAAAATAAAAAAAGAATTACAAGAATTTTAAGATAATTACACCTAATCAAATCCCCCTAATAAAATAAAAAAGCCCCCCAAAATAATAAAATTCCCTACCCTATACTAAATTACAAAAAGCCCGTAAAAGGGCCTTTTGTGGGGCATTGCCCCAAAGTAATCAGCTCTTTCACCTGTAAAAAAAAATACAATACCCCCAACATTAAAACCCACCACCCACACACCCAACCCTACTCTAAAACCCACCCAATCCCCCCTTAAAAAACCTAACATCCAGACCGGCAGAAGGCTTCATCCAGGCGGCATCTTCTATCTTCATCCTTCTGGAGCGGAGCGGGTCCATCTTCAAGACATCCGACGTGGAGCATCCTCTTCATCCGACGACTGAATGACTGGTCCTTTAAGTGATGTCATCTAAGATGGCGTCCCTTGAATTCTGATTGGCTGATAGAATCCTATCAGCCAATCGGAATAAAGGTAGGAAAAAACCTATTGGCTGATGCAATCAGCCAATAGTATTGACCTTGCATTCTATTGGCTGATTGGAACAGCCAATAGAATGCAATCTCAATCCTATTGGCTGATTGGATCAGCCAATCGGATTGAACTTCAATCCTATTGGCTGATTGCATCAGCCAATAGGATTTTTCCTATCTTAATTCCAATTGGCTGATAGGATTGTATCAGCCAATCGGAATTCAAGGGACGCCATCTTGGATGACGTCATTTAAATGTCGGCCGTCGTATGAAGAGGATGCTTAAGAAAAAAAGGAGTGTTAGCACCGCACACCATTACCGACAAAAACTCGTAATCTCGCCGAAAGTAACTTACCAGTGAAATAAAACTGAAGCTAGCTACAATATAACTAATATATATATATATATATATATATATATATATATATATATATATATATATATATATACAGTATATATAAATGTATACATATGTATTTATGTGTTTTTTATGATTATATGTCTGTAAACACATATAAATATATAAATACATATTAACATATTAACATATATATAAAGGCACACATACACACACATACTCTGGTATTGCTGATCACCCGTTAACCTGGTTTAAATCATATGTATCGGATCGATCACAATATATCTCTGTCTCTAACAGTGACTCCCTCCCTCTCCCAGTCACATGTGGTGTTCCCCAAGGTTCCATTCTCGGCCCCCTACTATTCGCATTATTTATAAATGATTTGCCTAATGTCTGCAAATCCTCAACTGTACACATGTACGCAGACGACACGGTAATCTATGCAAACAAATCTGATCTGCTGCAGCTTGAAACAGTGCTCCAAGACCAGTTCACAGAGGTAGAAAAGTGGATCTCGAAAAACAAACTCTTCCTAAACACTGACAAAACGGTCACAATGATCTTTGGAACGGGACCTAAAATATATAAATTACAAAATTCCCATCTTCGCATCAAAACAAAATCCAATTGCACGCTGACCGCAGTCCACTCTTTTAAATACTTAGGTATGTTGTTAGACCCCAATCTATCTTTTGGACTCCACATAGAAAAAATTGCCTCTAAACTTTATCCAAAACTAGGTACCCTGTAAAGAAACAAATCTTGCCTCAGCCCTACAGTAAAGGAAAAGATTGTACAGCAAATACTGATGCCTATCTTGGATTATGGGGACATAGTATATGCACCTGCTCCGCAAACTCACCTTAATAAACTAAATACGTTATATAACTCGCTCTGCCGCTTTGTGCTACAATGTAACTACAGGACCCACCATTGTGACATGCTAAAAGAACTAAACTGGCTGCCGCTGGAATCCAGACGCACCCTCCATCTTTCCTGCCTTGTCTTTAAGAGCCTTTCTGGGAAGCTCCCACCCTACCTGAGCAGAATGCTCTCCCCTGCTATTCCCACCTCCTATAACCTCCGATCCAATAACAGCACAGCAGCTCGATCCTCCTTTTCCTACAGAGCGCCACAATTATGGAATGACCTCCCTCACACTTTAAAAACTTCCCCAAGCCTAAAATCCTTTAAGAGATCCCTCTCTACATATCTCAAAACAGAATGCTCCGGTCATGGTTGATTAAATATTTCATACCTGCTCTATGTTAAATGTTTGCATATATTGTGTATTATTATTGTTTTTGTATTTTATTGTACCCTATTGTATCAATGCAATGTTTTGTGATCCCAGGACATACTTGAAAACAAGAGAAATCTCAATGTATCCTTCCTGGTAAAATATTTTATAAATAAATAAATAAATAAATAAATATATATATTTATAGATAGATATACAGATCTATATATTTATACACATAAACATATTTAGATAGGTATATGTATCTATCTCTATTTTAAAGTCATTTGCATGCTGAGACCTCATTACTTTGAGCCCTTATATTTTTTATGCAATATATTTTTTAAATAATTTTTATTAGACAGTATTATTATGAGTGTAACTGTACTTTCACAATGTGATGTGTTTTGTTCCACGTTTTTTTTTCTCGTGAGTAATAGTTAAGAGCTCTGTAGTTGCGTTAACCCTACGCTCGTTAAATTCAATTGCGCTCAAGCGAACACTTGAAACAAATTTTAACACATTTGTTTGTTCCTTTCGAAATGTCAAATGTTTGTACAACATTCTAACATTTGTTTAAAGGGGCACTGAACCCAAATTTTTTCTTTTGAGATTCAGATAGAGCATTCAATTTTAAGCAACTTTCCAATTTACTCCTATTATAAATTTTTCTTCATTCTCTTGCTATCTTTATTTGAAAAAGAAGGCATATAAGCTGTTTTTTGATTCAGTATACTGGACAGCACTTGTTTATTGGTCAGTTAAATTAATCCACCAATCAGCAAGAACAACCAAGGTTGTTCACCAAAAATAAGCCGGCATCTAAATTTACATTCTTGCTTTTCAAATAAAGATACCAAGAGAATTAAGAAATTTTGATAATAGGAGTACATAGAAAGAAAAAAATTGGGTTCAGTGTCCCTTTAATGTAATAGTATTTCTAATGCTTTCATTAAATTTAATATTCGATTTGAATTTTCAAATAATTCGATTCGAAATATGCAATATTCCAATTAGAAAAATTCAAATTGATATATTTGTGATAGTATTTCTAATCCTTTCTTTAAATGTAATATTCAAAGTATGCAATATTAGAAACAGAAACATTTGAAATGATATATTTGTATCTATTATGTATCAATTTACTAAATTCCCTACCACATGAACTATTGAACTTCTAAATAGTATTTATTAAATTGAATGTTACAGTCGAAATTTCAAATGTGGACATTCAATCTAATTACAAACATTCAAATTCGAAAGTGACATTTAAAAACTCTAAATAGCTTTTGATTTGATTTTTTATCAACATTCGATTATGTAAATGAAATTTCTACAATAACATTTGCTCTAACATTCAAATTTGAATATAAACACATTCGCCATTCCCTACTTCCAACACGCAAGATGAGCCGCAATATTCCCCTTATATCTCTAGCCCTAAATGGTAGAAGAAAAAAAAATGACAGTACACTATCCTTTTAAGCAATTAAAGTTTCATTATGTTTCAGATTTATTTATATAATTTTATCAATGAGACAGAACCCATTAAAAGAACACAACATGGTCCTATGGCATGCCTGAAATGCATTTATTGATTTTAATGTGTGTGAGGGGGTTCTTTCAGTATTGAAGTCCCCCTGTGTGAAATTATGTTCTTATTTCCTACATTTCTGCTGTCAACAGGACACATTAGCTTTTTTTTTTTATTAATAATTTTTAAATAATACCATGAAAATGAAAATGATGCTAAAATATTTTTAGTATGTGCAGCCTCAATTCCTGTATTTTGCATTCAAACTTAGGGCCAGACTACAAGTTGATATTTGCACTCAACTGAGTAATACTAGCGCATGCAAATGTGCACTGGTATTACAAGTGAGGTGCAATGCGAATGCGACCTAACACATATTGTTTACATGCTAATTTGACAGGAATTATGTTCTTCACATACAGGATATGCAATGTAAGATTAGTAAGTTCATAAAGAAATCAATCTAATTTGCTGAGCCAGTAACAGGTAGGACAACCAATTACTAGCTAGTTCCCTTTAGGACATTGCTGCTCCTGAGCCTATCTAGGTGTGCTTTTCAACAAATAATATAAAAAAATTAAGAAAAATTGATAAAAGAAGTTAATTGAATAGTATTTTGAAGTTGCATCTCTAAACCATGGGAATTTAATTTAGGATTGTATGCCCTTTTAAAGTCCTTTTAATTATATGTAGAGTTAGTTTATTATTTATTTAAATGGACATGAAACCCAATTTGCTCCTTTCATTATTCAGATAGAGCATACACTTTTAAACAACTTTCCATTTGGCTTCTCTTATCTAATTTGCTTAGTTCTATCGTTTTCCTTTGTTGAAAAGCATACCTAGGCGGCTCATATATACACATTTTCTCATTGGCTTACCAATGTGTTCAGCTAACTCCCAGTAGTGTATTGCTGCTTCTTCGATAAAGCATACCAAGAGAATGAAGCAAAATCTATAATAGAACTGAATTGGAAAGTTGTTAAAAAAACGAATGCTCTTACAAATGCTTACAATTTGTACTTAACTGAAAACTCACAGCAGAATTGGGCTAAATATACTGCGACGCTTGCTTCGAGGGATTCTCTATTTTTATATAAGTCTACACAAAAAGATATTAGATTTTCAGCAAAGTTATACAGGTACGGAAATAAAACAGGGAAATTGTTAGTGAAACTTCTTAAACAAGAGAAAGGCACCCAGATGATAGACTCCTTAAATGTCGAAGGTCAAATAGTTAATTCATCTGAAGATCTTGTTCAAGTTTTCTCCAAATACTACACTGCCATATACTCTACTGGAACTTTTAATGCTGCGGAACATGAAGACTTCTGGAGTAAAATCTCATTCCCCACATTATCTTCTGCTGCACTTGAAGAGTTGTACTCTCCCATAACTGAGTTGGAAGTAGCCAATACAATTCAGAAGTCACCTTATAACAAAGCATCTGGTCCAGATGCACTCCCTAACAAATTTTACAAAATAATATCTACTAGCATAACACCTCATCTAACTGCTCTATTTAATAACATATATATATATATATATATATATATATATATATATATATATATATATATATATATATATATATATATATATATATATACAAGGCAATGAGCCCACAGTTAATTTCCTAGCATCTTTTACGACGTTGTTATTAAAAGAAGGGAAAGACCCGGCCATGAAGGAATCTTACAGGCCTATTGCCCTCATGAACTCAGATTACAAATTCTTAACCTCTATTTTAGATCAACGGCTGCAATCTTCCTTACTTTCTATTATTAACTCGGACCAAGTTGGATTCATGAAGAATAGAAATTCTTCTGCTAAAATAAGAGAACTTTTTCTTGCCATAGACTATCTTAGTGCAAATGAGGGCTCAGAGTACATAGAGAAGGGGCCTAACTCGGACATGGCAATTTTAGCCATAGATGCCGAGAAGGCCTTTGACTCGGTCTATCATGATCATCTACTATTTACTTTAGAACAATTTGGCCTGAAAGGAAATTTTATTAAATTTGTTGCAAACCTATGTCAAAATGCTTCTACAAGGTTGGTAGTTAATGGGTTTCTTTCCCATGATATAAGACTATGCAAAGGAACTAGGCAAGGGTGCCCTCTCTCCCCGCTTCTTTTCAACATTGCTATTGAACCACTTGCTATAACAATTAGACAGCAACTTGAGGGAATAAAGATAGGTGCACATGAGCTAAAGATTGCGCTATATGCAGATGACATCCTGATATACACAGTCAAAACAAATACGAATATACCTAGACTTCTTCAAATTCTACAACAGTTTAGATCCTTTTCTGGATACAAGGTTAATATTACAAAGTCGGAACTTCTTTGGATTAAGCAGGTGAGGGACTCTTATACAAAAATACCTTTTTCTATAGTCCAGGGCTCATTCAGATATTTAGGAATAATGGTATCCCCCAATCCTGATACCTGGTATTCACTGAACATTACCCCAATTATAAATAAAATAAAAAATACTCTTAAAAACTGGCATAATCTACCTCTTTCATTATCTGGATGTATAGCAGCATATAAAATGATCCTTCTTCACAAATTACTCTATATCCTTCAGAATATTCCTCTGTTCTTGACAAAGAAAGATATATTGCTGTGTAATTCCTTTCTGTGATCGTTTATATGGCAAAACAGGAGGCCCAGAATTTCATTTTTAAAACTCTCTTACCCCATAAAATATGGTGGTCTGACTCTACCTAATCTCAGGGCTTATAATTACATCTTTCTGGCTCGTATAATAATTGGTTGGTTATTCTTAAAAGATTATGTTACGAATAATAATCTAAAAAAATATATAACGAGCCCTCTTTCTCTTGCGTCCCTCATTTATTCCGATCCTAGTTCCATTCCATATAGAATAAAGAAACTGAGATCCATATATAATCCAATCCTAGCATGGAAAAAGATATGTAGTTGGTTAGTTATAGAGCATCGTGTCTCGAAGTATATTCCATTCCTGGGAAACCCTCAATTTCAAGCTGGAATAAACTCAGCATTTTTTTTTTAAATGGAAATATAAGGGGCTTTCCAATGCATACCAGATGTTAGATACAGAAAGATGCTGTGTTAAAACGTTTGATTCTCTTAGGCATAAATTTAATCTTCCACATAGAAAGTTTTTCGCATATCTGCAAGCGAGACATTATGCCCAAAAACATACAACGGATTATGGCTGGAATTGGTCACTAGGAATTATTGAAAACGGGCTTGTATTGGCTAAAAATGGCTATATGTCAATTTCCCCTTTTTACAATGCCCTGGTCACAGATATGGGTACAATAAACTTGGATAAAATTTGTATTAAATGGGCCGCACTATTAATACAAGAGTTAGATTCTAAGTTACCACATCTTTCAATCCAAGAAGCTCGGTGAGCAACTCTCTCTTCTACTTGGAGGGAGTCTCATTTGAAATTATTATATATGGTGTACTATACTCCAGAAAAGGGGTTTAAATACGGAAATATCAATTTCAATATATGCCCTAAATGCTATTTTCCTTCGGCAAACCTTCTGCACATGATATGGGATTGTCCAAAAATTAGAAACTTCAGGCTTAAAATACAATTTTGGCTTCGCAAAATGCTGAATAATTCCTCCTTGGTCCTGACATCAGTGAACATAGTTTTTTTTTTTATTTTAACTCGGAGAATAACCAAGATAACACTAAAATTATTAATATGGCTATACTGGCAGCCAGATATCTTATTTTCAAAAAATGGAAAATGCGAACAGTTCCTAGTATATTGGAAATTAAAAACTGCCTAAAGAAACAATGTACTCTTGAGCAAATTGATACTAATATAAATGATCAGGGGGGCGGAGCTACGCCGTGCTGGGACATGGCAGCAGAGTGAGAGTACTCCGTTGCTGTCAGTCCATCAGAGCCTAAGGACAAGCGAAATCTGGGGACAATTGTGTGGGAGAGCCCAGGAACACCACCGGTTATGTTTTGGGGCATGGAGGTTAACATGACAGTCCCTGCAAAGAGAGAAATGAAGAGGCATAATTGAAGCGGGTGCCATCTTGAAAACCCGCTCCGCACGCAGTCTATAACAAGGCACTTCAGCCACAGCACCGCTATGCAACAATACGGCCAACGGCGCTATCGACCTCTTGGTTTGACCTGAAGTGGGAACTGAGTGCTGAGGAGGTGATCCACTGGCAATCGGACCGGAGTAGTAGTCGCGGCTGGAGGCCGTAGTTGCCGCCCGGCAACGAAGGTAACAAGGTTATATGCATATGAACCTGCGGGACATGACCTAAAACTTGGATGATACAATTGGGTTGTTCTGGGGGAGGCCACGCTCTCGACTTTAATCATTAAGTTGGTCAGCCTGACCGGGAAAGCACACTGTCATTAAGCTTATCAGCCTGACCGGGAAAGCACACTGTCATTAAGCCATCCACGTGGGCCACAGTATAGTGCCGCTTTCGCTCTAGGCCTCAAAAGAGTTAAGGGAGCAAACCCTGAGTGAGGACATTATTCCTGCAAATTAGAAGCCTGATATAGCTTCAGTGCATTTCACACTAATAACACCCACGTAGTCTTATCTCAGAAGGCCGATTAACAGATGAATTAGGCCCAGATAGTCAAATACGACACACACAATATTCCTGGCCCTCCCATACAGCTTGCAACACAGGGGGAACAGATTTGAGCAAAAGAGACTTTGCACTTAAAATAGAATAGAATGGTTGTTTTGAAGCTGCACACCATGACATCCTGAATCAACACAAAACACAAATAGTAGTTGAGACTGTGGCTGGAGGGCTGGGGTGAAACTCAGATCAGATCAAGTTCATCTATTTACCTTGCTGTTCCGACACTGATAACTTTATCTGTGATTGAGATTTGCTGATACACGGTTTGAAACAACCTAATCCAAGTACAAGCGCAGCACTCTTACTAAAGAACATGAAAAGAAGCTATCCTATTTAAAAATCTAACACTTCGGCTCTCCACCACTGCACAACCTGTCACAGGTAAACAAAAATGACTTCCAAGAAAGGCAGCAAACCAGAAAAATCAAACAAAACCCCTGCTCTGACTCCCTCTGTCTCCACATTTTTTCTGACACAGGAAGGCCATGGACCAGAAACACAGCAGAATCCAGAGGTCAACTCAGCAGATATAGCTACAGATAATGCAGGAACACAGAGAGACTCCCTGCTTTCCATTCAGTCTCAGATAGCAAGTCTGCCCTCCAAGATGGATATTGAGTCACTCAAATCCTTTATTAAAGAGGAAATAAGAGATCTAAAAAAAGACCTAAACGAAATGGGATCTAGGATTGACTACCTAGAAGACGGCCAAGACAATCTTAACAATCTGGTTAGCTCAAATATCCAACAGCTTTCTATACAAGATTCCATTATTCAAACCTTGCAGGATAAACTGGAGGACCTAGACAACAGAGGGAGGAGGAGTAACTTAAGAATAAGAGGCATCCCTGAGGAGATTCCCCAAGAGCACCTAAAATCTTACGTTAAAAAACTGTTCCAGTTTTTACTTCCTAGATCCACCCCGCTGGCTTCTGAAGACATAGAAAGGATACATAGGGCACTGAGGCCCCCCCAGAAACCCCCAGCACCACCTAGGGATGTCATTCTTCGACTGCTGAAATTCACCTCAAGGGAGGAAATATGGCAGGCAGCCAGAACCAGGCAGTCTATCTCCTTTCATAACCATTCATTACAAATTTTTCAGGACTTATGCCCTCAAACCATCCAGAGATGGAGAGAAGTTAGATTTATAACCTCAAAACTTCAGGAGAATAATATCAGATATAGGTGGGGCTACCCATTTAGCCTCATCATCCACCATAATGGGTCCCAAATAGTTTATAAAAGCTTCAGCGACCTAGACACACTATCCAAAAAGCTCAATATAACCTTTGAGGTTCCTTCAGAAAAAGTTCTGGACACCCAGCTACCACCTGAAGATCGCTGTGGAGAAAGACCTAAAGAGCAGAGGCCTACCTGGTCTAAAGTTCCAGCAAAAAGAATGAAAACCGGCTCAGCTCCCCCGCAGGGGACCTGAGACCTAAATATAAAATGGGACTTTTGTGGACTTTGATATATTTACTAAAGGTGGCAAGATCACTTATGCTCATATTATTTAAAATCTGTCTAAACTTCTTTTATTGATTTGTCACCGCAGGTCCCTTCAGTAGGGTTAACACAATTCTGAAGTGCTCCTTAAGAGCACCCTTGCGGTCAGATTAGTTAATCTCAGGTATTTACAAAACTTATTGTGGTCTACTGCAGCTCCCCCCTAAACTCTGTTCTAAATGTTACTTATGTTCCGCATTATAACCTCCCCAGTTTTTGCATAAAATTCAGAGACTACCATAGGCAAACTCTGTTGGTTAACTGACACCATTCGTCCCCCTAGCAAATAGCAAATGGTGTATCAGATGTTAAACGAATACAATTCAGGAATATGTTTAGGAATATGTTCTTTTCTAAGTATGAAAATAATTGTTTACAATGTTACAGATATAACCCTTATAGGATCAGTTAAAAGTAGTTCGCAAGATAGATATGTGTTTTTAAGATGTTGCTGTTATCTCTCTTCAGGTAATGATTCTCAAGGGAACAATGCTCGCTCTTCCCATACCAAATGGCCTAATTCAGTAGTGTCCGCTCCGGGAAGTCTTGATGCAAGGTATGTCACTCCCTGGGTCTTTCACAGTACACATTATGCACAATCTAACTTCACACATACACCATGACAGACGACCCATTGCAAATTAAAATAATCTCTCACAACGATAAGGGCCTGAACTCCCCCCATAAAAGGTCCATGGCAATGAGAGAATATAGGAGACTCCAATGTGATAAAGTCCTCATACAGGAGACTCATTTTAGAAGAGGAAGAGAACCCACAATGTCACTCAATAAATTTGGGCAGGTGTTTCTGGCATCAAACTCCACTAAACACAACAGAGTAGGCATTCTTATCAAAAAGAATATCCCCTTTCACCCAATAAAGGTGCATAAAGATAAGGGAGGGAGATTCCTTTTATTGACGGGCAGGTTATACAATAAAACGGTGACGCTCACAAGTATATATGCCCCTAATATCGCCACATTGCAATTTTACTCCACCATCAAAAAAGCCATTTTGGATTGTGCCAAGGGTAGCTTAATTATGGGGGGGGGATTTTAACTTAGCAATTGACCCAGACTTAGATTGTTCGAGAGGAGTTTCCTCAGTCCCCCAGAAAATCTTACGATGATTCAGGTCCCACTTAGCCGACTTGGCAGTACACAATGCGTGGAGATTGTCCCACCCCTCCACAAAAGACTACACATTTTATTCTCACCCTCACCGGGTATACACGAGAATAGATTACATATTCATAGATGTAACTAGCTTAGAACTAGTCAGTCACACAGATATCTCCCCCATAACGTGGTCGGAACACGCCATGGTCAGTTGCTCCCTTAGGTGGCCCACCTCACTGAGACATGATAGGACTTGGAAACTTGACGAGACCCTACTTAATGACCCGATCATATGCACACAGATTAACAAAGCACTGACTGACTATTTTACCACAAACTGCACACACGATGTTAACACGCAAATTATATGGGAGGCACATAAGTGCGTGATTAGAGGGGAGATTATTGCATTAAAAACAGCAAGAAACAAACAAAGAACCTGACTCCTGACTGCCCTACTAGAAGATTTGGGCAAACTGCAAGAATTACATAAAAAATTTCCGGGTGACCTATCCCTCCTTGCTAGCCTACAACACAAAAGAGACCAGCTCAACCTGCTCCTTGGTCAAGAAACCAAATGTGCAGCGCTGTTTCTCAAAAAAAAGTTTTATGAAGGTTACAATAAACAGGGTAAACTGCTAGCCAGACTATTACGTCAGCGTAACAACAAACGTCACATAATGACAATAAAAGACCACAAAGGGAAGACTTGGTCGACATCAAGAGAAATAGCTGACCAATTTAAAAAATATTATGAAGGGTTATATAACCTAGAGGACGAAAGGCCCAATTCTACTGAGCAGGAAATATCCTCCTACCTATCTCAACTACACCTCCCTTCCCTCTCCACAGAACAACAGACAGATCTTGACTCACCAATTACCCTTAAAGAGGTCAAAGATGCCATATCCTCATTTCCGATAGGTAAAGCCCCAGGACCGGATGGATTCGGAACTGCATACTACAACAAATTTAAAAACACTCTGGCCCCCCATCTATTGTCCTATATCCAGGACATAGATGATAATAAACCGTTTTCACCCTTAGCCCTACAAGCCCACATTACGGTCATCCCAAAACCAGGCAAATCACCAGACTTCATTCCCAACTATAGGCCAATATCGCTATTAAATTGCGACATTAAAATTTACGCTAAAGTACTAGCCACCAGACTAAACAGAATTCTTCCCTCCATAATACACCAGGACCAAGTTGGTTTCATACCAAACAGAGAAGCCAAGGACAGCACGGTCCGCAATATGCACTTAATTTGGCATGCTAAAGTCGAGGGCATTCCTGCGGTGTGGTTATCCACAGATGCGGAGAAAGCCTTCGACCGAGTAAGTTGGCTATTCCTAAAGATGACACTGCGGTCATTTGGAATTGGAGATATCATGTTACAGAGAATTTTTGCGCTGTACTCGAGCCCTAGTGCTAAAATAACATTAAATGGCATTCTCTCGCAACCCTTCCGGATATCTAAGGGTACACGTCAGGGATGCCCCCTCTCCCCCTTGCTATTTGTCTGCCTGCTGGAGACCCTAGCTACCAGAATTAGACTCAATAAAGACATCACAGGTATTATTGTTGGAGGAAGGGAGTACAAACTGTCCCTGTTCGCTGACGATATCCTATTCTCCCTTACTAGCCCTGTTCAGTCTATGCCTCCATTGATGGGAGAGTTAAAGACATTCAACAAACTAACAAACTTCCTTATTAACTATACTAAATCTGAAATTCTTGGAGTCTCTCTCCCAGAATGGATGGAACACCAGATCGCACAAAGTTGCCCATTTAGATGGTGTGATAAATCCATAAAATATTTAGGAATCCAGTTGGCGGAGGACATTGACAAGATATACAAATTAAATTATATTCCAATCAGGGTGGCCTTGGCTAGGGACCTCTCCTCTTGGAATTCTAGGAGACTGACGTGGTTGGGGAGGATTAACACTATCAAAATGAATGCCTTTCCTAGATTACTCTACATCCTGCAGACTTTACCTATATCACTCCCGACTAGATATATTGCCCAGATCCAACAGCTATTCCATTCCTTTATTTGGAAAGGTAAGCAACCTAGAATAAATAAAAAGACAATGATGCGCTCTAGAGAACAGGGAGGGCTGGGAGTTCCAGACATAGCACTTTATAGGACAGCTATTTTCCTCCAACGCATATTGGATTGGAGAATCCATAAAAAACAAAAGAGATGGATAGAGATAGAACAATCCCTAAACCCAGGGACACCCCTTTCAGCCATCTGCTGGCATTCTGACTTCCAC